>NW_026893599.1:1200000-1500000 GCF_032452875.1 Bos javanicus | reverse complement strand
GATCACGTGACTGATCATGCACTGATCACGTGGCTATCATGCACTGATCACGTGGCTGATCATGCACTGATCACGTGGCTGTCATGCACTGATCACGTGGCTATCATGCACTGATCACGTGGCTGATCATGCACTGATCACGTGACTGATCATGCACTGATCACGTGGCTATCATGCACTGATCACGTGGCTGATCACACTGATCACGGACTGATCATGCACTGATCACGGGCTATCATGCACTGACTACATGACTGATCATGCACTGATCACGTGCTGATCATGCACTGATCACGTGACTGATCATGCACTGATCACGTGACTGATCATGCACTGATCACGTGGCTATCATGCACTGATCACGTGGCTGATCATGCACTGATCACGTGACTGATCATGCACTGATCACGTGGCTGATCATGCACTGATCACGTGACTGATCATGCACTGATCACGTGACTGATCATGCACTGATCACGTGGCTATCATGCACTGATCACGTGGCTGATCATGCACTGATCACGTAGCTACCATGCACTGATCACGTGACTGATCATGCACTGATCACGTGGCTGATCATGCACTGATCACGTGGCTGATCATGCACTGATCACGTGGCTGATCATGCACTGATCACTAGCTACCATGCACTGATCACGTGACTGATCATGCACTGATCACGTGGCTGATCATGCACTGATCACGTGACTGATCATGCACTGATCACGTGGCTGATCATGCACTGATCACGTGGCTATCATGCACTGATCACGTGGCTGATCATGCACTGATCACGCAGCTACCATGTACTGGTCACATGACTGATCATGCACTGATCACGTACTTGATCATGCACTGATCACGTGGCTTATCATGCACTGATCATGTGACTGATCATGCGCTGATCATGTTTGCTATCATACACTGATCATGTGCCTCTGGAGGCAATGAACAAAGAGCTGAGTAGGCACGAATCAGTCAGCAGGCAATAATCATGGAACTCAGCTCTGAGAAATCATGCTGCTCAGCTGGCAATAATCAAGCAGCTGAGCAGGCAGGAATTACGCAGCACAGCTGGCAATTGTCAAGCAGATGACAGGCAGGAATCATGCAGCTCAGCTGGCAATTGTCAAGCAGATGAGCAGACAGTAATCACGCAGCTCAGCAGGCCCTGATCACGTGACTGAGCATGCACTGTTCACGTGGCTGATCATACACTGATCACGTGACTGATCATGCACTGATCACGTGGCTATCATGCACTGATCACGTGATTGATCATGCACTGATCACGTGGCTGTCATGCACTGATCACGTGGCTGATCATGCACTGATCACGTGGCTGATCATGCACTGATCACGTGACTGATCATGCACTGATCACGTGGCTATCATGCACTGATCACGTGGCTGATCATGCACTGATCACGGGACTGATCATGCACTGATCACGGGCTATCATGCACTGATCACGTGACTGATCATGCACTGATCACGTGGCTGATCATGCACTGATCACGTGACTGATCATGCACTGATCACGTGACTGATCATGCACTGATCAGTGGCTATCATGCACTGATCACGTGGCTGATCATGCACTGATCACGTGACTGATCATGCACTGATCACTGGCTATCATGCACTGATCACGTGGCTATCATGCACTGATCACGTGGCTGATCATGCACTGATCACGTGACTGATCATGCACTGATCACGTCTGATCATGCACTGATCACGTGATGATCATGCACTGATCACGTGGCTGATCATGCACTGATCACGTGACTGATCATGCACTGATCACGTGGCTATCATGCACTGATCACGTGGCTATCATGCACTGATCACGTGGCTGATCATGCACTGATCACGTGACTGATCATGCACTGATCACGTGGCTATCATGCACTGATATCATGCACTGATCACGTGGCTGATCACACACGATCACGTGACTGATCATGCACTGATCACGTGGCTATCATGCACTGATCACGTGACTGATCATGCACTGATCACGTGGCTATCATGCACTGATATCATGCACTGATCACGTGGCTGATCATGCACTGATCACGTGACTGATCATGCACTGATCACGTGGCTGATCATGCACTGATCACGTGACTGATCATGCACTGATCACGTGGCTATCATGCACTGATCACGTGGCTGATCATGCACTGATCACGTGGCTATCATGCACTGATCACGTGACTGATCATGCACTGATCACGTGGCTATCATGCACTGATCACGTGACTGATCATGCACTGATCACGTGGCTGATCATGCACTGATCACGTGACTGATCATGCACTGATCACGTGGCTATCATGCACTGATCACGTGACTGATCATGCACTGATCACGTGCTATCATGCACTGATCACGTGACTGATCATGCACTGATCACGTGGCTGATCATGCACTGATCACGTGACTGATCATGCACTGATCACGTGACTGATCATGCACTGATCACGTGGCTATCATGCACTGATCACGTGGCTGATCATGCAATGATCACGTAGCTACCATGTACTGATCACGTGACTGATCATGCACTGATCACGTAATTGATCATGCACTGATCACGTGGCTGATCATGCACTGATCACGTGACTGATCATGCACTGATCACGTGACTGATCATGCACTGATCACGTGGCTATCATGCACTGATCACGTGGCTGATCATGCACTGATCACGTGTCTGATCATGCACTGATCACGTGGCTGATCATGCACTGATCACGTAACTGATCATGCACTGATCACGTGGCTATCATGCACTGATCACGTGGCTGATCATGCACTGATCACGTGACTGATCACATACCTGTCACGTGACTGATCATGCACTGATCACGTGGCACTCATGCACTGATCACGTGGCTGATCATACACTGATCACGTAACTGATCATGCACTGATCACGTGGCTATCATGCACTGATCACGTGGCTGATCATGCAATGATCACGTAGCTACCATATACTGGTCACGTGACTGATCATGCACTGATCACGTCACTGATCATGCACTGATCACGTGGCTGATCATGCACTGATCACGTGGCTGATCATGCACTGATCACGTGACTGATCATGCACTGATCACGTGACTGATCATGCACTGATCACGTGGCTATCATGCACTGATCACGTGGCTGATCATGCACTGATCACGTGACTGATCATGCACTGATCACGTGACTGATCATGCACTGATCACGTGGCTATCATGCACTGATCACGTGGCTGATCATGCACTGATCACGTGGCTGATCATGCACTGATCACGTGACTGATCATGCACTGATCACGTGGCTATCATGCACTGATCACGTGGCTATCATGCACTGATCACGTGGCTGATCATGCACTGATCACGTGACTGATCATGCACTGATCACGTGGTATCATGCACTGATCACGTGGCTGATCATGCACTGATCACGTGGCTGATCATGCACTGATCACGTGGCTGATCATGCACTGATCACGTGCTGATCATGCACTGATCACGTGGCTATCATGCACTGATCACGTGGCTGATCATGCACTGATCACGTGGCTATCATGCACTGATCACGTGACTGATCATGCACTGATCACGTGGCTGATCATGCACTGATCACGTGGCTGATCATGCACTGATCACGTGACTGATCATGCACTGATCACGTGGCTATCATGCACTATCACGTGGCTGATCATGCAATGATCACGTAGCTACCATGTACTGGTCACGTGACTGATCATGCACTGATCACGTGACTGATCATGCACTGATCACGTGGCTATCATGCACTGATCACGTGGCTGATCATGCACTGATCACGTGCCTGATCATGCACTGATCACGTGACTGATCATGCACTGATCACGTAGCTATCATGCACTGATCACGTGGCTGATCATGCACTGATCACGTGGCTGATCATGCACTGATCACGTGGCTATCATGCACTGATCACGTGGCTGATCATGCACTGATACCGTGACTGAGCATGGACTGATCACATGACTATCATGTAGTGATCACGTGACTTAATGGCGCTGATCATGTGACTGATCATGCGCTGATCATGTTTGCTATCATACACTGATCATGTGCCTCTGGAGGCAATAAACAAAGAGCTGAGTAGGCACGAATCAAACAGTCAGCAGGCAATAATCATGGAACTCAGCTGTGAGGAATCATGCTGCTCAGCTGGCAATAATCAAGCAGCTGAGCAGGCAGGAATTACGCAGCACAGCTGGCAATTGTCAAGCAGATGACAGGCAGGAATCGTGCAGCTCAGCTGGCAATTGTCAAGCAGATGAGCAGACAGTAATCACGCAGCTCAGCAGGCCCTGATCACGTGACTGAGCATGCACTGTTCACGTGGCTGATCATACACTGATCACGTGATGATCATGCACTGATCACGTGGCTGATCATGCACTGATCACGTGGCTGATCATGCACTGATCACGTGACTGATCATGCACTGATCACGTGGCTGATCATGCACTGATCACGTGGCTGATCATGCACTGATCACGTGGCTGATCATGCACTGATCACGTGGCTGATCATGCACTGATCACGTGACTGATCATGCACTGATCACGTGGCTATCATGCACTGATCACGTGGCTATCATGCACTGATCACGTGGCTATCATGCACTGATCACGTGACTGATCATGCACTGATCACGTGGCTGATCATGCACTGATCACGTGACTGATCATGCACTGATCACGTGGCTATCATGCACTGATCACGTGGCTGATCATGCACTGATCACGTAGCTATCATGCACTGATCACGTGACTGATCATGCACTGATCACGTGGCTGATCATGCACTGATCACGTGACTGATCATGCACTGATCACGTGACTGATCATGCACTGATCACGTGGCTATCATGCACTGATCACGTGGCTGATCATGCACTGATCACGTGCCTGATCATGCACTGATCACGTGACTGATCATGCACTGATCACGTGACTGATCATGCACTGATCACGTGGCTATCATGCACTGATCACGTGGCTGATCATGCACTGATCACGTAGCTATCATGCACTGATCACGTGCTGATCATGCACTGATCACGTGACTGATCATGCACTGATCACGTGGCTGATCATGCACTGATCACGTGACTGATCATGCACTGATCACGTGGCTATCATGCACTGATCACGTGACTGATCATGCACTGATCACGTGGCTATCATGCACTGATCACGTGACTGATCATGCACTGATCACGTGGCTGATCATGCACTGATCACGTGACTGATCATGCACTGATCACGTGACTGATCATGCACTGATCACGTGGCTATCATGCACTGATCACGTGGCTGATCATGCACTGATCACGCAGCTATCATGCACTGATCACGTGACTGATCATGCACTGATCACGTGGCTGATCATGCACTGATCACGTGACTGATCATGCACTGATCACGTGGCTATCATGCACTGATCACGTGGCTGATCATGCACTGATCACGTGCCTGATCATGCACTGATCACGTGACTGATCATGCACTGATCACGTGACTGATCATGCACTGATCACTGGCTATCATGCACTGATCACGTGGCTATCATGCACTGATCACGTGGCTGATCATGCACTGATCACGTGACTGATCATGCACTGATCACGTCTGATCATGCACTGATCACGTGACTGATCATGCACTGATCACGTGGATGATCATGCACTGATCACGTGACTGATCATGCACTGATCACGTGGCTATCATGCACTGATCACGTGGCTGATCATGCACTGATCACGTAGCTATCATGCACTGATCACGTGACTGATCATGCACTGATCACGTAATTGATCATGCACTGATCACGTGACTGATCATGCACTGATCACGTGACTGATCATGCACTGATCACGTGACTGATCATGCACTGATCACGTGGCTATCATGCACTGATCACGTGGCTGATCATGCACTGATCACGTAGCTATCATGCACTGATCACGTGACTGATCATGCACTGATCACGTGGCTGATCATGCACTGATCACGTGGCTGATCATGCACTGATCACGTGACTGATCATGCACTGATCACGTGGCTGATCATGCACTGATCACGTGGCTATCATGCACTGATCACGTGACTGATCATGCACTGATCACGTGGCTGATCATGCACTGATCACGTGGCTGATCATGCACTGATCACGTGACTGATCATGCACTGATCACGTGGCTGATCATGCACTGATCACGTGACTGATCATGCACTGATCACGTGGCTATCATGCACTGATCACGTGGCTGATCATGCACTGATCACGTAGCTATCATGCACTGATCACGTGACTGATCATGCACTGATCACGTAACTGATCATGCACTGATCACGTGGCTGATCATGCACTGATCACGTGACTGATCATGCACTGATCACGTGGCTGATCATGCACTGATCACGTGGCTGATCATGCACTGATCACGTGGCTGATCATGCACTGATCACGTGACTGATCATGCACTGATCACGTGACTGATCATGCACTGATCACGTGGCTATCATGCACTGATCACGTGACTGATCATGCACTGATCACGTGGCTATCATGCACTGATATCATGCACTGATCACGTGGCTGATCATGCACTGATCACGTGACTGATCATGCACTGATCACGTGGCTATCATGCACTGATCACGTGACTGATCATGCACTGATCACGTGGCTGATCATGCACTGATCACGTGGCTGATCATGCACTGATCACGTGGCTATCATGCACTGATCACGTGACTGATCATGCACTGATCACGTGGTATCATGCACTGATCACGTGACTGATCATGCACTGATCACGTGGCTGATCATGCACTGATCACGTGACTGATCATGCACTGATCACGTGACTGATCATGCACTGATCACGTGGCTATCATGCACTGATCACGTGGCTGATCATGCAATGATCACGTAGCTACCATGCACTGATCACGTGACTGATCATGCACTGATCACGTGGCTGATCATGCACTGATCACGTGACTGATCATGCACTGATCACGTGGCTGATCATGCACTGATCACGTGGCTATCATGCACTGATCACGTGGCTGATCATGCACTGATCACGCAGCTACCATGCACTGATCACATGACTGATCATGCACTGATCACGTGACTGATCATGCACTGATCACGTGGCTTATCATGCACTGATCATGTGACTGATCATGTGCTGATCATGTTTGCTATCATACACTGATCATGTGCCTCTGGAGGCAATGAACAAAGAGCTGAGTAGGCACGAATCAGTAGGCAATAATCATGGAACTCAGCTGTGAGGAATCATGCTGCTCAGCTGGCAATAATCAAGCAGCTGAGCAGGCAGGAATTACGCAGCACAGCTGGCAATTGTCAAGCAGATGACAGGCAGGAATCGTGCAGCTCAGCTGGCAATTGTCAAGCAGATGAGCAGACAGTAATCACGCAGCTCAGCAGGCCCTGATCACGTGACTGAGCATGCACTGTTCACGTGGCTGATCATACACTGATCACGTGACTGATCATGCACTGATCACGTGATATCATGCACTGATCACGTGGCTGATCATGCACTGATCACGTGGCTGATCATGCACTGATCACGTGGCTGATCATGCACTGATCACGTGACTGATCATGCACTGATCACGTGGCTATCATGCACTGATCACGTGGCTGATCATGCACTGATCACGGGACTGATCATGCACTGATCACGTGCTATCATGCACTGATCACGTGACTGATCATGCACTGATCACGTGGCTGATCATGCACTGATCACGTGACTGATCATGCACTGATCACGTGACTGATCATGCACTGATCACGTGACTGATCATGCACTGATCACTGGCTATCATGCACTGATCACGTGGCTATCATGCACTGATCACGTGGCTGATCATGCACTGATCACGTGACTGATCATGCACTGATCACGTCTGATCATGCACTGATCACGTGACTGATCATGCACTGATCACGTGGATGATCATGCACTGATCACGTGACTGATCATGCACTGATCACGTGGCTATCATGCACTGATCACGTGGCTGATCATGCACTGATCACGTAGCTATCATGCACTGATCACGTGACTGATCATGCACTGATCACGTAATTGATCATGCACTGATCACGTGACTGATCATGCACTGATCACGTGACTGATCATGCACTGATCACGTGACTGATCATGCACTGATCACGTGGCTATCATGCACTGATCACGTGGCTGATCATGCACTGATCACGTAGCTATCATGCACTGATCACGTGACTGATCATGCACTGATCACGTGACTGATCATGCACTGATCACGTGGCTGATCATGCACTGATCACGTGACTGATCATGCACTGATCACGTGGCTGATCATGCACTGATCACGTAGCTATCATGCACTGATCACGTGACTGATCATGCACTGATCACGTGACTGATCATGCACTGATCACGTGGCTGATCATGCACTGATCACGTGACTGATCATGCACTGATCACGTGGCTGATCATGCACTGATCACGTGACTGATCATGCACTGATCACGTGGCTATCATGCACTGATCACGTGGCTGATCATGCACTGATCACGTAGCTATCATGCACTGATCACGTGACTGATCATGCACTGATCACGTGACTGATCATGCACTGATCACGTGGCTGATCATGCACTGATCACGTGACTGATCATGCACTGATCACGTGGCTGATCATGCACTGATCACGTGGCTGATCATGCACTGATCACGTGGCTGATCATGCACTGATCACGTGACTGATCATGCACTGATCACGTGACTGATCATGCACTGATCACGTGGCTATCATGCACTGATCACGTGACTGATCATGCACTGATCACGTGGCTATCATGCACTGATATCATGCACTGATCACGTGGCTGATCATGCACTGATCACGTGACTGATCATGCACTGATCACGTGGCTATCATGCACTGATCACGTGACTGATCATGCACTGATCACGTGGCTGATCATGCACTGATCACGTGGCTGATCATGCACTGATCACGTGGCTATCATGCACTGATCACGTGACTGATCATGCACTGATCACGTGGCTATCATGCACTGATCACGTGACTGATCATGCACTGATCACGTGGCTGATCATGCACTGATCACGTGACTGATCATGCACTGATCACGTGGCTATCATGCACTGATCACGTGACTGATCATGCACTGATCACGTGGTATCATGCACTGATCACGTGACTGATCATGCACTGATCACGTGGCTGATCATGCACTGATCACGTGACTGATCATGCACTGATCACGTGACTGATCATGCACTGATCACGTGGCTATCATGCACTGATCACGTGGCTGATCATGCAATGATCACGTAGCTACCATGTACTGGTCACGTGACTGATCATGCACTGATCACGTAATTGATCATGCACTGATCACGTGGCTGATCATGCACTGATCACGTGACTGATCATGCACTGATCACGTGACTGATCATGCACTGATCACGTGGCTATCATGCACTGATCACGTGGCTGATCATGCACTGATCACGTGTCTGATCATGCACTGATCACGTGGCTGATCATGCACTGATCACGTAACTGATCATGCACTGATCACGTGGCTATCATGCACTGATCACGTGGCTGATCATGCACTGATCACGTGACTGATCACACTGTCACGTGACTGATCATGCACTGATCACGTGGCACTCATGCACTGATCACGTGGCTGATCATACACTGATCACGTAACTGATCATGCACTGATCACGTGGCTATCATGCACTGATCACGTGGCTGATCATGCAATGATCACGTAGCTACCATATACTGGTCACGTGACTGATCATGCACTGATCACGTGATTGATCATGCACTGATCACGTGGCTGATCATGCACTGATCACGTGGCTGATCATGCACTGATCACGTGACTGATCATGCACTGATCACGTGACTGATCATGCACTGATCACGTGGCTATCATGCACTGATCACGTGGCTGATCATGCACTGATCACGTGACTGATCATGCACTGATCACGTGACTGATCATGCACTGATCACGTGGCTATCATGCACTGATCACGTGGCTGATCATGCACTGATCACGTGACTGATCATGCACTGATCACGTGACTGATCATGCACTGATCACGTGGCTATCATGCACTGATCACGTGGCTATCATGCACTGATCACGTGGCTGATCATGCACTGATCACGTGACTGATCATGCACTGATCACGGAGGTATCATGCACTGATCACGTGGCTGATCATGCACTGATCACGTGGCTGATCATGCACTGATCACGTGGCTGATCATGCACTGATCACGTGGCTGATCATGCACTGATCACGTGGCTATCATGCACTGATCACGTGGCTGATCATGCACTGATCACGTGGCTGACATGCACTGATCACGTGACTGATCATGCACTGATCACGTGGCTGATCATGCACTGATCACGTGGCTGATCATGCACTGATCACGTGACTGATCATGCACTGATCACGTGGCTATCATGCACTGATCACGTGGCTGATCATGCAATGATCACGTAGCTACCATGTACTGGTCACGTGACTGATCATGCACTGATCACGTGACTGATCATGCACTGATCACGTGGCTATCATGCACTGATCACGTGGCTGATCATGCACTGATCACGTGCCTGATCATGCACTGATCACGTGACTGATCATGCACTGATCACGTAGCAATCATGCACTGATCACGTGGCTGATCATGCACTGATCACGTGGCTATCATGCACTGATCACGTGGCTATCATGCACTGATCACGTGGCTGATCATGCACTGATACCGTGACTGAGCATGGACTGATCACATGACTATCATGTAGTGATCACGTGACTTAATGGCGCTGATCATGTGACTGATCATGCGCTGATCATGTTTGCTATCATACACTGATCATGTGCCTCTGGAGGCAATAAACAAAGAGCTGAGTAGGCACGAATCAAACAGTCAGCAGGCAATAATCATGGAACTCAGCTGTGAGGAATCATGCTGCTCAGCTGGCAATAATCAAGCAGCTGAGCAGGCAGGAATTACGCAGCACAGCTGGCAATTGTCAAGCAGATGACAGGCAGGAATCATGCAGCTCAGCTGGCAATTGTCAAGCAGATGAGCAGACAGTAATCACGCAGCTCAGCAGGCCCTGATCACGTGACTGAGCATGCACTGTTCACGTGGCTGATCATACACTGATCACGTGATGATCATGCACTGATCACGTGGCTGATCATGCACTGATCACGTGGCTGATCATGCACTGATCACGTGACTGATCATGCACTGATCACGTGGCTGATCATGCACTGATCACGTGGCTGATCATGCACTGATCACGTGACTGATCATGCACTGATCACGTGGCTGATCACACACGATCACGTGACTGATCATGCACTGATCACGTGGCTATCATGCACTGATCACGTGGCTATCATGCACTGATCACGTGGCTATCATGCACTGATCACGTGACTGATCATGCACTGATCACGTGGCTGATCATGCACTGATCACGTGACTGATCATGCACTGATCACGTGGCTATCATGCACTGATCACGTGGCTGATCATGCACTGATCACGTAGCTATCATGCACTGATCACGTGACTGATCATGCACTGATCACGTGGCTGATCATGCACTGATCACGTGACTGATCATGCACTGATCACGTGACTGATCATGCACTGATCACGTGGCTATCATGCACTGATCACGTGGCTGATCATGCACTGATCACGTGGCTGATCATGCACTGATCACAGGACTGATCATGCACTGATCACGTGACTGATCATGCACTGATCACGTGGCTATCATGCACTGATCACGTGGCTGATCATGCACTGATCACGTAGCTATCATGCACTGATCACGTGGCTGATCATGCACTGATCACGTAATTGATCATGCACTGATCACGTGGCTGATCATGCACTGATCACGTGACTGATCATGCACTGATCACGTGGCTATCATGCACTGATCACGTGACTGATCATGCACTGATCACGTGGCTGATCATGCACTGATCACGTGACTGATCATGCACTGATCACGTGACTGATCATGCACTGATCACGTGGCTATCATGCACTGATCACGTGGCTGATCATGCACTGATCACGTGGCTATCATGCACTGATCACGTGACTGATCATGCACTGATCACGTGGCTGATCATGCACTGATCACGTGACTGATCATGCACTGATCACGTGGCTATCATGCACTGATCACGTGGCTGATCATGCACTGATCACGTGCCTGATCATGCACTGATCACGTGACTGATCATGCACTGATCACGTGACTGATCATGCACTGATCACGTGGCTATCATGCACTACTCACGTGGCTGATCATGCAATGATCACGTAGCTACCATGTACTGGTCACGTGACTGATCATGCACTGATCACGTGACTGATCATGCACTGATCACGTGGCTATCATGCACTGATCACGTGGCTGATCATGCACTGATCACGTGCCTGTCATGCACTGATCACGTGACTGATCATGCACTGATCACGTAGCAATCATGCACTGATCACGTGGCTGATCATGCACTGATCACGTGGCTGATCATGCACTGATCACGTGGCTATCATGCACTGATCACGTGGCTGATCATGCACTGATACCGTGACTGAGCATGGACTGATCACATGACTATCATGTAGTGATCACGTGACTTAATGGCGCTGATCATGTGACTGATCATGCGCTGATCATGTTTGCTATCATACACTGATCATGTGCCTCTGGAGGCAATAAACAAAGAGCTGAGTAGGCACGAATCAAACAGTCAGCAGGCAATAATCATGGAACTCAGCTGTGAGGAATCATGCTGCTCAGCTGGCAATAATCAAGCAGCTGAGCAGGCAGGAATTACGCAGCACAGCTGGCAATTGTCAAGCAGATGACAGGCAGGAATCATGCAGCTCAGCTGGCAATTGTCAAGCAGATGAGCAGACAGTAATCACGCAGCTCAGCAGGCCCTGATCACGTGACTGAGCATGCACTGTTCACGTGGCTGATCATACACTGATCACGTGATTGATCATGCACTGATCACTTGGATATCATGCACTGATCACGTGGCTGATCATACACTGTTCACGTGTCTGACCATGCACTGATCACGTGGCTGATCATACACTGCTCACGTAACTGATCATGCACTGATCACGTGGCTGATCATGCACTGATCACGTGGCTGATCATGCACTGATCACGTGGCTATCATGCACTGATCACGTGACTGATCATGCACTGATCACGCTGATCATGCACTGATCACGTGGCTGATCATACTGATCACGTGACTGTCATGCACTGATCACGTGGCTGATCATGCACTGATCACGTGACTGATCATGCACTGATCACGTGGCTATCATGCACTGATCACGTGGCTGATCATGCACTGATCACGTAGCTATCATGCACTGATCACGTGCTGATCATGCACTGATCACGTGACTGATCATGCACTGATCACGTGGCTGATCATGCACTGATCACGTGACTGATCATGCACTGATCACGTGGCTGATCATGCACTGATCACGTGACTGATCATGCACTGATCACGTGGCTATCATGCACTGATCACGTGGCTGATCATGCACTGATCACGTAGCTACCATGCACTGATCACGTGACTGATCATGCACTGATCACGTGGCTGATCATGCACTGATCACGTGACTGATCATGCACTGATCACGTGACTGATCATGCACTGATCACGTGGCTATCATGCACTGATCACGTGGCTGATCATGCAATGATCACGTAGCCATGTACTGGTCACGTGACTGATCATGCACTGATCACGTAATTGATCATGCACTGATCACGTGGCTGATCATGCACTGATCACGTGACTGATCATGCACTGATCACGTGACTGATCATGCACTGATCACGTGGCTATCATGCACTGATCACGTGGCTGATCATGCACTGATCACGTGACTGATCATGCACTGATCACGTGACTGATCATGCACTGATCACGTGGCTATCATGCACTGATCACGTGGCTATCATGCACTGATCACGTGGCTGATCATGCACTGATCACGTGACTGATCATGCACTGATCACGTGGTATCATGCACTGATCACGTGGCTGATCATGCACTGATCACGTGGCTGATCATGCACTGATCACGTGGCTGATCATGCACTGATCACGTGCTGATCATGCACTGATCACGTGGCTATCATGCACTGATCACGTGGCTGATCATGCACTGATCACGTAGCTACATGCACTGATCACGTGACTGATCATGCACTGATCACGTAATTGATCATGCACTGATCACGTGACTGATCATGCACTGATCACGTGACTGATCATGCACTGATCACGTGGCTATCATGCACTGATCACGTGGCTGATCATGCACTGATCACGTAGCTATCATGCACTGATCACGTGACTGATCATGCACTGATCACGTAACTGATCATGCACTGATCACGTGACTGATCATGCACTGATCACGTGGCTATCATGCACTGATCACGTGACTGATCATGCACTGATCACGTGGCTGATCATGCACTGATCACGTGCTGATCATGCACTGATCACGTGACTGATCATGCACTGATCACGTGACTGATCATGCACTGATCACGTGACTGATCATGCACTGATCACGTGGCTATCATGCACTGATCACGTGGCTGATCATGCACTGATCACGTAGCTATCATGCACTGATCACGTGACTGATCATGCACTGATCACGTGGCTGATCATGCACTGATCACGTGGCTGATCATGCACTGATCACGTGACTGATCATGCACTGATCACGTGGATATCATGCACTGATCACGTGACTGATCATGCACTGATCACGTGACTATCATGCACTGATCACGTGGCTGATCATACTGATCACATGCCTGTCATGCACTGATCACGTGGCTGATCATGCACTGATCACGTGACTGATCATGCACTGATCACGTGGCTGATCATGCACTGATCACGTGGCTATCATGCACTGATCACGTGGCTGATCATGCACTGATCACGTGGCTATCATGCACTGATCACGTGACTGATCATGCACTGATCACGTGTCTGACCATGCACTGATCACGTGGCTGATCATACACTGATCACGTAACTGATCATGCACTGATCACGTGGCTATCATGCACTGATCACGTGGCTGATCATGCACTGATCACGTGGCTGATCACACACTGTCACGTGACTGATCATGCACTGATCACGTGGCACTCATGCACTGATCACGTGGCTGATCATACACTGATCACGTAACTGATCATGCACACATCACGTGGCTATCATGCACTGATCACGTGGCTGATCATGCAATGATCACGTACTACCATATACTGGTCACGTGACTGATCATGCACTGATCACGTAAATGATCATGCACTGATCACGTGACTGATCATGCACTGATCACGTGACTGATCATGCACTGATCACGTGGCTATCATGCACTGATCACGTGGCTGATCATGCAATGATCACGTAGCAACCATGTACTGGTCACGTGACTGATCATGCACTGATCACGTAATTGATCATGCACTGATCACGTGGCTCATCATGCACTGATCACGTGGCTGATCACACACTGATCACGTGACTGATCATGCACTGATCACGTGGCTATCATGCACTGATCACGTGGCTGATCATGCACTGATCACGTGGCTATCATGCACTGATCACGTGACTGATCATGCACTGATCACGTGACTGATCATGCACTGATCACGTGGCTGATCATGCACTGATCACGTGACTGATCATGCACTGATCACGTGGCTATCATGCACTACTCACGTGGCTGATCATGCAATGATCATGTAGCTACCATGTACTGGTCACGTGACTGATCATACACCCATCAGGTGACTGATCATGCACTGATCACGTGGCTATCATGCACTGATCACGTGGCTGATCATGCACTGATCACGTGCCTGATCATGCACTGATCACGTGACTGATCATGCACTGATCACGTAGCAATCATGCACTGATCACGTGACTGATCATGCACTGATCACGTGGCTATCATGCACTGATCACGTGGCTGATCATGCACTGATACCGTGACTGAGCATGGACTGATCACATGACTATCATGTAGTGATCACGTGACTTAATGGCGCTGATCATGTGACTGATCATGCGCTGATCATGTTTGCTATCATACACTGATCATGTGCCTCTGGAGGCAATAAACAAAGAGCTGAGTAGGCACGAATCAAACAGTCAGCAGGCAATAATCATGGAACTCAGCTGTGAGGAATCATGCTGCTCAGCTGGCAATAATCAAGCAGCTGAGCAGGCAGGAATTACGCAGCACAGCTGGCAATTGTCAAGCAGATGACAGGCAGGAATCGTGCAGCTCAGCTGGCAATTGTCAAGCAGATGAGCAGACAGTAATCACGCAGCTCAGCAGGCCCTGATCACGTGACTGAGCATGCACTGTTCACGTGGCTGATCATACACTGATCACGTGATTGATCATGCACTGATCACTTGGATATCATGCACTGATCACGTGGCTGATCATACACTGTTCACGTGTCTGACCATGCACTGATCACGTGGCTGATCATACACTGCTCACGTAACTGATCATGCACTGATCACGTGGCTGATCATGCACTGATCACGTGGCTGATCATGCACTGATCACGTGGCTATCATGCACTGATCACGTGACTGATCATGCACTGATCACGTAACTGATCATGCACTGATCACGTGGCTGATCATGCACTGATCACGTGACTGATCATGCACTGATCACGTGGCTGATCATGCACTGATCACGTGACTGATCATGCACTGATCACGTGGCTATCATGCACTGATCACGTGGCTGATCATGCACTGATCACGTAGCTATCATGTACTGATCACGTGACTGATCATGCACTGATCACGTAATGATCATGCACTGATCACGTGGCTGATCATGCACTGATCACGTGACTGATCATGCACTGATCACGTGACTGATCATGCACTGATCACGTGGCTATCATGCACTGATCACGTGGCTGATCATGCACTGATCACGTGCCTGATCATGCACTGATCACATGACTGATCATGCACTGATCACGTGACTGATCATGCACTGATCACGTGGCTATCATGCACTATCACGTGGCTGATCATGCAATGATCACGTAGCTACCATGTACTGGTCACGTGACTGATCATGCACTGATCACGTGACTGATCATGCACTGATCACGTGGCTATCATGCACTGATCACGTGGCTGATCATGCACTGATCAGCTGCCTGATCATGCACTGATCACGTGACTGATCATGCACTGATCACGTGGCAATCATGCACTGATCACGTGGCTGATCATGCACTGATCACGTGACTATCATGCACTGATCACGTGGCTATCATGCACTGATCACGTGGCTGATCATGCACTGATACCGTGACTGAGCATGGACTGATCACATGACTATCATGTAGTGATCACGTGACTTAATGGCGCTGATCATGTGACTGATCATGCGCTGATCATGTTTGCTATCATACACTGATCATGTGCCTCTGGAGGCAATAAACAAAGAGCTGAGTAGGCACGAATCAAACAGTCAGCAGGCAATAATCATGGAACTCAGCTGTGAGGAATCATGCTGCTCAGCTGGCAATAATCAAGCAGCTGAGCAGGCAGGAATTACGCAGCACAGCTGGCAATTGTCAAGCAGATGACAGGCAGGAATCATGCAGCTCAGCTGGCAATTGTCAAGCAGATGAGCAGACAGTAATCACGCAGCTCAGCAGGCCCTGATCACGTGACTGAGCATGCACTGTTCACGTGGCTGATCATACACTGATCACGTGATTGATCATGCACTGATCACTTGGATATCATGCACTGATCACGTGGCTGATCATACACTGTTCACGTGTCTGACCATGCACTGATCACGTGGCTGATCATACACTGCTCACGTAACTGATCATGCACTGATCACGTGGCTGATCATGCACTGATCACGTGGCTGATCATGCACTGATCACGTGGCTATCATGCACTGATCACGTGACTGATCATGCACTGATCACGTGGCTGATCATGCACTGATCACGTGGCTGATCATGCACTGATCACGTGGCTGATCATGCACTGATCACGTGGCTGATCATGCACTGATCACGTGACTGATCATGCACTGATCACGTGGCTATCATGCACTGATCACGTGGCTGATCATGCACTGATCACGTGGCTGATCATGCACTGATCACGTAGCTATCATGTACTGATCACGTGACTGATCATGCACTGATCACGTGGCTGATCATGCACTGATCACGTGGCTGATCATGCACTGATCACGTGACTGATCATGCACTGATCACGTGGCTATCATGCACTGATCACGTGGCTGATCATGCACTGATCACGTGGCTGACACACACTGTCACGTGACTGATCATGCACTGATCACGTGGCATCATGCACTGATCACGTGGCTGATCATGCACTGATCACGTGACTGATCATGCACTGATCACGTGGCTATCATGCACTGATCACGTGGCTGATCATGCACTGATCACGTAGCTACCATGCACTGGTCACGTGACTGATCATGCACTGATCACGTAACTGATCATGCACTGATCACTGACTGATCATGCACTGATCACGTGACTGATCATGCACTGATCACGTGGCTATCATGCACTGATCACGTGGCTGATCATGCAATGATCACGTAGCTACCATGTACTGTCACGTGACTGATCATGCACTGATCACGTAATTATCATGCACTGATCACGTGACTGATCATGCACTGATCACGTGGCTGATCATGCACTGATCACGTGACTGATCATGCACTGATCACGTATATCATGCACTGATCACGTGACTGATCATGCACTGATCACGTGGATGATCATGCACTGATCACGTGACTGATCATGCACTGATCACGTGGCTATCATGCACTGATCATGTGACTGATCATGTGCTGATCATGTTTGCTGTCATACACTGATCATGTGCCTCTGGAGGCAATGAACAAAGAGCTGAGTAGGCAGGAATCAGTAGGCAATAATCATGGAACTCAGCTGTGAGAAATCATGCTGCTCAGCTGGCAATAATCAAGCAGCTGAGCAGGCAGGAATTATGCAGCACAGCTGGCAATTGTCAAGCAGATGACAGGCAGGAATCGTGCAGCTCAGCTGGCAATTGTCAAGCAGATGAGCAGACAGTAATCACGCAGCTCAGCAGGCCCTGATCACGTGACTGAGCATGCACTGTTCACGTGGCTGATCATACACTGATCACGTGACTGATCATGCACTGATCACGTGGCTATCATGCACTGATCACGTGACTGATCATGCACTGATCACGTAATTGTCATGCACTGATCACGTGGCTGATCATGCACTGATCACGTGGCTGATCATGCACTGATCACGTGACTGATCATGCACTGATCACGTGGCTATCATGCACTGATCACGTGGCTGATCATGCACTGATCACGGACTGATCATGCACTGATCACGTGCTATCATGCACTGATACATGACTGACATGCACTGATCACGTGCTGATCATGCACTGATCACGTGACTGATCATGCACTGATCACGTGACTGATCATGCACTGATCACGTGGCTATCATGCACTGATCACGTGGCTGATCATGCACTGATCACGTGACTGATCATGCACTGATCACGTGGCTGATCATGCACTGATCACGTGACTGATCATGCACTGATCACGTGACTGATCATGCACTGATCACGTGGCTATCATGCACTGATCACGTGGCTGATCATGCAATGATCACGTAGCTACCATGTACTGGTCACGTGACTGATCATGCACTGATCACGTGGCTGATCATGCACTGATCACGTGACTGATCATGCACTGATCACGTGGCTGATCATGCACTGATCACGTGGCTATCATGCACTGATCACGTGGCTGATCATGCACTGATCACGCAGCTACCATGCACTGGTCACATGACTGATCATGCACTGATCACGTACTGATCATGCACTGATCACGTGGCTTATCATGCACTGATCATGTGACTGATCATGCACTGATCATGTTTGGTGTCATACACTGATCATGTGCCTCTGGAGGCAATGAACAAAGAGCTGAGTAGGCAGGAATCAGTCAGCAGGCAATAATCATGGAACTCAGCTCTGAGAAATCATGCTGCTCAGCTGGCAATAATCAAGCAGATGAGCAGGCAGGAATTACGCAGCACAGGTGGCAATTGTCAAGCAGATGACAGGCAGGAATCATGCAGCTCAGCTGGCAATTGTCAAGCAGATGAGCAGACAGTAATCACGCAGCTCAGCAGGCCCTGATCACGTGACTGAGCATGCACTGTTCACGTGGCTGATCACACACTGATCACGTGACTGATCATGCACTGATCACGTGGCTATCATGCACTGATCACGTGACTGATCATGCACTGATCACGTGGCTGTCATGCACTGATCACGTGGCTATCATGCACTGATCACGTGGCTGATCATGCACTGATCACGTGACTGATCATGCACTGATCACGTGGCTATCATGCACTGATCACGTGGCTGATCATACACTGATCACGGACTGATCATGCACTGATCACGGGCTATCATGCACTGATCACGTGACTGATCATGCACTGATCACGTGGATGATCATGCACTGATCACGTGACTGATCATGCACTGATCACGTGACTGATCATGCACTGATCAGTGGCTATCATGCACTGATCACGTGGCTGATCATGCACTGATCACGTGACTGATCATGCACTGATCACTGGCTATCATGCACTGATCACGTGGCTATCATGCACTGATCACGTGGCTGATCATGCACTGATCACGTGACTGATCATGCACTGATCACGTCTGATCATGCACTGATCACGTGATGATCATGCACTGATCACGTGATGATCATACACTGATCACGTGACTGATCATGCACTGATCACGTGGCTATCATGCACTGATCACGTGGCTGATCATGCACTGATCACGTAGCTACCATGCACTGGTCACGTGACTGATCATGCACTGATCACGTAATTGATCATGCACTGATCACGTGACTGATCATGCACTGATCACGTGACTGATCATGCACTGATCACGTGACTGATCATGCACTGATCACGTGGCTATCATGCACTGATCACGTGGCTGATCATGCAATGATCACGTAGCTACCATGCACTGTCACGTGACTGATCATGCACTGATCACGTGACTGATCATGCACTGATCACGTGGCTGATCATGCACTGATCACGTGACTGATCATGCACTGATCACGTGGCTGATCATGCACTGATCACGTAGCTACCATGCACTGATCACGTGACTGATCATGCACTGATCACGTAATTGATCATGCACTGATCACGTGGCTATCATGCACTGATCACGTGGCTGATCACACATGATCACGTGACTGATCATGCACTGATCACGTGGCTATCATGCACTGATCACGTGGTGATCATGCACTGATCACGTGGCTATCATGCACTGATCACGTGGCTGATCATGCACTGATCACGGGACTGATCATGCACTGATCACGGGCTATCATGCACTGATACATGACTGACATGCACTGATCACGTGGCTGATCATGCACTGATCACGTGACTGATCATGCACTGATCACGTGACTGATCATGCACTGATCACGTGGCTGATCATGCACTGATCACGTGGCTATCATGCACTGATCACGTGGCTGATCATGCAATGATCACGTAGCTCATGCACTGATCACGTGACTGATCATGCACTGATCACGTGATTGATCATGCACTGATCACGTGGCTGATCATGCACTGATCACGTGACTGATCATGCACTGATCACGTGGCTGATCATGCACTGATCACGTGGCTGATCATGCACTGATCACGTGGCTGATCATGCACTGATCACGTGACTGATCATGCACTGATCACGTGACTGATCATGCACTGATCACGTGGCTGATCATGCACTGATCACGTGACTGATCATGCACTGATCACGTGACTGATCATGCACTGATCACGTGGCTATCATGCACTGATCACGTGGCTGATCATGCAATGATCACGTAGCTACCATATACTGGTCACGTGACTGATCATGCACTGATCACGTAAATGATCATGCACTGATCACGTGACTGATCATGCACTGATCACGTGACTGATCATGCACTGATCACGTGGCTATCATGCACTGATCACGTGGCTGATCATGCAATGATCACGTAGCAACCATGTACTGGTCACGTGACTGATCATGCACTGATCACGTAATTGATCATGCACTGATCACGTGGCTGATCATGCACTGATCACGTGACTGATCATGCACTGATCACGTGACTGATCATGCACTGATCACGTGGCTATCATGCACTGATCACGTGCTGATCATGCACTGATCACGTGCCTGATCATGCACTGATCACGTGACTGATCATGCACTGATCACGTGGCTATCATGCACTGATCACGTGGCTATCATGCACTGATCACGTGGCTGATCATGCACTGATCACGTGACTGATCATGCACTGATCACGTGGTATCATGCACTGATCACGTGGCTGATCATGCACTGATCACGTGTCTGATCATGCACTGATCACGTGGCTGATCATGCACTGATCACGTGACTGATCATGCACTGATCACGTGGCTATCATGCACTGATCACGTGGCTGATCATGCACTGATCACGTGGATATCATGCACTGATCACGTGGCTGATCATGCACTGATCACGTGACTGATCATGCACTGATCACGTGGCTGATCATGCACTGATCACGTGCTGATCATGCACTGATCACGTGACTGATCATGCACTGATCACGTGGCTATCATGCACTGATCATGTGACTGATCATGTGCTGATCATGTTTGGTATCATACACTGATCATGTGCCTCTGGAGGCAATGAACAAAGAGCTGAGTAGGCAGGAATCAGTAGGCAATAATCATGGAACTCAGCTCTGAGAAATCATGCTGCTCAGCTGGCAATAATCAAGTAGATGAGCAGGCAGGAATTATGCAGCACAGATGGCAATTGTCAAGCAGATGACAGGCAGGAATCGTGCAGCTCAGCTGGCAATTGTCAAGCAGATGAGCAGACAGTAATCACGCAGCTCAGCAGGCCCTGATCACGTGACTGAGCATGCACTGTTCACGTGGCTGATCACACACTGATCACGTGACTGATCATGCACTGATCACGTGGCTATCATGCACTGATCACGTGATTGATCATGCACTGATCACGTAATTGTCATGCACTGATCACGTGGCTATCATGCACTGATCACGTGGCTGATCATGCACTGATCACGTGACTGATCATGCACTGATCACGTGGCTATCATGCACTGATCACGTGGCTGATCATGCACTGATCACGGGACTGATCATGCACTGATCACGGCGCTATCATGCACTGACTACATGACTGATCATGCACTGATCACGTGCTGATCATGCACTGATCACGTGGCTATCATGCACTGATCACGTGGCTGATCATGCACTGATCACGTGCCTGATCATGCACTGATCACGTGGCTGATCATGCACTGATCACGTGACTGATCATGCACTGATCACGTGGCTATCATGCACTGATCACGTGGCTATCATGCACTGATCACGTGGCTGATCATGCACTGATCACGTGACTGATCATGCACTGATCACGTGACTATCATGCACTGATCACGTGGCTATCATGCACTGATCACGTGGCTGATCATGCACTGATCACGTGGCTGATCATGCACTGATCACGTGGCTGATCATGCACTGATCACGTGGCTGATCATGCACTGATCACGTGACTGATCATGCACTGATCACGTGACTGATCATGCACTGATCACGTGGCTTATCATGCACTGATCATGTGACTGATCATGTGCTGATCATGTTTGGTGTCATACACTGATCATGTGCCTCTGGAGGCAATGAACAAAGAGCTGAGTAGGCAGGAATCAGTCAGCAGGCTATAATCATGGAACTCAGCTCTGAGAAATCATGCTGCTCAGCTGGCAATAATCAAGCAGATGAGCAGGCAGGAATTATGCAGCACAGGTGGCAATTGTCAAGCAGATGACAGGCAGGAATCGTGCAGCTCAGCTGGCAATTGTCAAGCAGATGAGCAGACAGTAATCACGCAGCTCAGCAGGCCCTGATCACGTGACTGAGCATGCACTGATCACGTGGCTGATCATGCACTGATCACGTGACTGATCATGCACTGATCACGTGGCTGATCATGCACTGATCACGTGGCTATCATGCACTGATCACGTGGCTGATCATGCACTGATCACGTAGCTATCATGCACTGGTCACGTGACTGATCATGCACTGATCACGTAATTGATCATGCACTGATCACGTGGCTGATCATGCACTGATCACGTGGCTGATCACACACTGATCACGTGACTGATCATGCACTGATCACGTGGCTATCATGCACTGATCACGTGGCTATCATGCACTGATATCATGCACTGATCACGTGGCTGATCACACACGATCACGTGACTGATCATGCACTGATCACGTGGCTATCATGCACTGATCACGTGACTGATCATGCACTGATCACGTGGCTATCATGCACTGATCACGTGGCTATCATGCACTGATATCATGCACTGATCACGTGGCTGATCATGCACGATCACGTGACTGATCATGCACTGATCACGTAGCTATCATGCACTGATCACGTGACTGATCATGCACTGATCACGTGGCTGATCATGCACTGATCACGTGACTGATCATGCACTGATCACGTGGCTGATCATGCACTGATCACGTGGCTATCATGCACTGATCACGTGGCTGATCATGCAATGATCACGCAGCTACCATGTACTGGTCACATGACTGATCATGCACTGATCACGTAATTGATCATGCACTGATCACGTGGCTTATCATGCACTGATCATGTGACTGATCATGCACTGATCATGTTTGGTGTCATACACTGATCATGTGCCTCTGGAGGCAATGAACAAAGAGCTGAGTAGGCAGGAATCAGTCAGACAATAATCATGGAACTCAGCTCTGAGAAATCATGCTGCTCAGCTGGCAATAATCAAGTAGATGAGCAGGCAGGAATTATGCAGCACAGATGGCAATTGTCAAGGAGATGACAGGAATCGTGCAGCTCAGCTGGCAATTGTCAAGCAGATGAGCAGACAGTAATCACGCAGCTCAGCAGGCCCTGATCACGTGACTGAGCATGCACTGTTCACGTGGCTGATCACACACTGATCACGTGACTGATCATGCACTGATCACGTGGCTATCATGCACTGATCACGTGATTGATCATGCACTGATCACGTGATTGTCATGCACTGATCACGTGGCTATCATGCACTGATCACGTGGCTGATCATGCACTGATCACGTGACTGATCATGCACTGATCACGTGGCTATCATGCACTGATCACGTGGCTGATCATACACTGATCACGGGACTGATCATGCACTGATCACGGCACTATCATGCACTGATCACATGACTGATCATGCACTGATCACGTGGATGATCATGCACTGATCACGTGACTGATCATGCACTGATCACGTGACTGATCATGCACTGATCACGTGACTGATCATGCACTGATCACTGGCTATCATGCACTGATCACGTGGCTATCATGCACTGATCACGTGGCTGATCATGCACTGATCACGTGACTGATCATGCACTGATCACGTCTGATCATGCACTGATCACGTGACTGATCATGCACTGATCACGTGGATGATCATGCACTGATCACGTGACTGATCATGCACTGATCACGTGGCTATCATGCACTGATCACGTGGCTGATCATGCACTGATCACGTAGCTACCATGTACTGATCACGTGACTGATCATGCACTGATCACGTAATTGATCATGCACTGATCACGTGACTGATCATGCACTGATCACGTGACTGATCATGCACTGATCACGTGACTGATCATGCACTGATCACGTGGCTGTCATGCACTGATCACGTGGCTGATCATGCACTGATCACGTAGCTATCATGCACTGATCACGTGACTGATCATGCACTGATCACGTGATTGATCATGCACTGATCACGTGGCTGATCATGCACTGATCACGTGACTGATCATGCACTGATCACGTGGCTGATCATGCACTGATCACGTAGCTATCATGCACTGATCACGTGACTGATCATGCACTGATCACGTAATTGATCATGCACTGATCACGTGGCTGATCATGCACTGATCACGTGACTGATCATGCACTGATCACGTGGCTGATCATGCACTGATCACGTGACTGATCATGCACTGATCACGTGGCTATCATGCACTGATCACGTGGCTGATCATGCAATGATCACGTAGCTACCATGTACTGATCACGTGACTGATCATGCACTGATCACGTAATTGATCATGCACTGATCACGTGGCTGATCATGCACTGATCACGTGACTGATCATGCACTGATCACGTGGCTGATCATGCACTGATCACGTGGCTGATCATGCACTGATCACTGGCTGATCATGCACTGATCACGTGACTGATCATGCACTGATCACGTGATTGATCATGCACTGATCACGTGGCTGATCATGCACTGATCACGTGACTGATCATGCACTGATCACGTGACTGATCATGCACTGATCACGTGGCTATCATGCACTGATCACGTGGCTGATCATGCAATGATCACGTAGCTACCATATACTGGTCACGTGACTGATCATGCACTGATCACGTAAATGATCATGCACTGATCACGTGACTGATCATGCACTGATCACGTGACTGATCATGCACTGATCACGTGGCTATCATGCACTGATCACGTGGCTGATCATGCACTGATCACGTAGCAACATGTACTGGTCACGTGACTGATCATGCACTGATCACGTAATTGATCATGCACTGATCACGTGGCTGATCATGCACTGATCACGTGACTGATCATGCACTGATCACGTGACTGATCATGCACTGATCACGTGGCTATCATGCACTGATCACGTGCTGATCATGCACTGATCACGTGCCTGATCATGCACTGATCACGTGACTGATCATGCACTGATCACGTGGCTATCATGCACTGATCACGTGACTATCATGCACTGATCACGTGCTGATCATGCACTGATCACGTGACTGATCATGCACTGATCACGGAGGTATCATGCACTGATCACGTGGCTGATCATGCACTGATCACGTGTCTGATCATGCACTGATCACGTGGCTGATCATACACTGATCACGTGACTGATCATGCACTGATCACGTGGCTATCATGCACTGATCACGTGGCTGATCATGCACTGATCACGTGGATATCATGCACTGATCACGTGGCTGATCACACACGATCACGTGACTGATCATGCACTGATCACGTGGCTGATCATGCACTGATCACGTAGCTGATCATGCACTGATCACGTGACTGATCATGCACTGATCACGTGGCTATCATGCACTGATCATGTGACTGATCATGTGCTGATCATGTTTGGTGTCATACACTGATCATGTGCCTCTGGAGGCAATGAACAAAGAGCTGAGTAGGCAGGAATCAGTAGGCAATAATCATGGAACTCAGCTCTGAGAAATCATGCTGCTCAGCTGGCAATAATCAAGCAGATGAGCAGGCAGGAATTATGCAGCACAGCTGGCAATTGTCAAGCAGATGACAGGCAGGAATCGTGCAGCTCAGCTGGCAATTGTCAAGCAGATGAGCAGACAGTAATCACGCAGCTCAGCAGGCCCTGATCACGTGACTGAGCATGCACTGTTCACGTGGCTGATCACACACTGATCACGTGACTGATCATGCACTGATCACGTGGCTATCATGCACTGATCACGTGACTGATCATGCACTGATCACGTAATTGTCATGCACTGATCACGTGGCTATCATGCACTGATCACGTGGCTGATCATGCACTGATCACGTGACTGATCATGCACTGATCACGTGGCTATCATGCACTGATCACGTGGCTGATCATGCACTGATCACGGGACTGATCATGCACTGATCACGGCGCTATCATGCACTGACTACATGACTGATCATGCACTGATCACGTGCTGATCATGCACTGATCACGTGACTGATCATGCACTGATCACGTGACTGATCATGCACTGATCACGTGGCTATCATGCACTGATCACGTGGCTGATCATGCACTGATCACGTGCCTGATCATGCACTGATCACGTGGCTGATCATGCACTGATCACGTGACTGATCATGCACTGATCACGTGGCTATCATGCACTGATCACGTGGCTATCATGCACTGATCACGTGGCTGATCATGCACTGATCACGTGACTGATCATGCACTGATCACGTGACTGATCATGCACTGATCACGTGGCTATCATGCACTGATCACGTGGCTGATCATGCACTGATCACGTGGCTGATCATGCACTGATCACGTGGCTGATCATGCACTGATCACGTGGCTGATCATGCACTGATCACGTGGCTGATCATGCACTGATCACGTGACTGATCATGCACTGATCACGTGGCTTATCATGCATTGATCATGTGACTGATCATGTGCTGATCATGTTTGGTGTCATACACTGATCATGTGCCTCTGGAGGCAATGAACAAAGAGCTGAGTAGGCAGGAATCAGTCAGCAGGAAATAATCATGGAACTCAGCTCTGAGAAATCATGCTGCTCAGCTGGCAATAATCAAGCAGATGAGCAGGCAGGAATTATGCAGCACAGGTGGCAATTGTCAAGCAGATGACAGGCAGGAATCGTGCAGCTCAGCTGGCAATTGTCAAGCAGATGAGCAGACAGTAATCACGCAGCTCAGCAGGCCCTGATCACGTGACTGAGCATGCACTGTTCACGTGGCTGATCACACACTGATCACGTGACTGATCATGCACTGATCACGTGGCTATCATGCACTGATCACGTGACTGATCATGCACTGATCACGTAACTGTCATGCACTGATCACGTGGCTATCATGCACTGATCACGTGGCTGATCATGCACTGATCACGTGGCTATCATGCACTGATCACGTGGCTGATCATGCACTGATCACGTGGCTATCATGCACTGATCACGTGGCTGATCATGCACTGATCACGTGACTGATCATGCACTGATCACGTGACTGATCATGCACTGATCACGTGGCTATCATGCACTGATCACGTGGCTGATCATGCACTGATCACGTGACTGATCATGCACTGATCACGTGACTGATCATGCACTGATCACGTGACTGATCATGCACTGATCACGTGGCTATCATGCACTGATCACGTGGCTGATCATGCACTGATCACGTAGCTACCATGTACTGGTCACGTGACTGATCATGCACTGATCACGTGACTGATCATGCACTGATCACGTGGCTGATCATGCACTGATCACGTGACTGATCATGCACTGATCACGTGACTGATCATGCACTGATCACGTGGCTATCATGCACTGATCACGTGGCTGATCATGCACTGATCACGTGACTGATCATGCACTGATCACGTGACTGATCATGCACTGATCACGTGGCTATCATGCACTGATCACGTGGCTGATCATGCACTGATCACGTAGCTACCATGTACTGGTCACGTGACTGATCATGCACTGATCACGTAATTGATCATGCACTGATCACGTGGCTGATCATGCACTGATCACGTGGCTGATCACACATGATCACGTGACTGATCATGCACTGATCACGTGGCTGATCATGCACTGATCACGTGGCTATCATGCACTGATCACGTGGCTATCATGCACTGATCACGTGGCTGATCATGCACTGATCACGTAGCAATCATGCACTGATCACGTGACTGATCATGCACTGATCACGTAATTGATCATGCACTGATCACGTGGCTGATCATGCACTGATCACGTGGCTGATCACACACGATCACGTGACTGATCATGCACTGATCACGTGACTGATCATGCACTGATCACGTGGCTATCATGCACTGATCACGTGGATATCATGCACTGATCACGTGGCTGATCACACACTATCACGTGACTGATCATGCACTGATCACGTGGCTATCATGCACTGATCACGTGGCTATCATGCACTGATCACGTGGCTGATCATGCACTGATCACGTAGCTATCATGCACTGATCACGTGACTGATCATGCACTGATCACGTAACTGATCATGCACTGATCACGTGACTGATCATGCACTGATCACGTGACTGATCATGCACTGATCACGTGACTGATCATGCACTGATCACGTGGCTATCATGCACTGATCACGTGGCTGATCATGCACTGATCACGTGACTGATCATGCACTGATCACGTGACTGATCATGCACTGATCACGTGGCTATCATGCACTGATCACGTGGCTGATCATGCACTGATCACGTGCTACCATATACTGATCACGTGACTGATCATGCACTGATCACGTAACTGATCATGCACTGATCACGTGACTGATCATGCACTGATCACGTGACTGATCATGCACTGATCACGTGGCTGATCATGCACTGATCACGTAGCTACCATGCACTGGTCACGTGACTGATCATGCACTGATCACGTAATTGATCATGCACTGATCACGTGACTGATCATGCACTGATCACGTGGCTGATCACACACTGATCACGTGACTGATCATGCACTGATCACGTGGCTATCATGCACTGATCACGTGGCTATCATGCACTGATCACGTGGATATCATGCACTGATCACGTGGCTGATCATGCACTATCACGTGACTGATCATGCACTGATCACGTGGCTATCATGCACTGATCACGTGGCTGATCATGCACTGATCACGTAGCTATCATGCACTGATCACGTGACTGATCATGCACTGATCACGTGGCTATCATGCACTGATCACGTGGCTGATCATGCACTGATCACGGGACTGATCATGCACTGATCACGGGCTATCATGCACTGATACATGACTGACATGCACTGATCACGTGGCTGATCATGCACTGATCACGTGACTGATCATGCACTGATCACGTGACTGATCATGCACTGATCACGTGGCTGATCATGCACTGATCACGTGGCTGATCATGCACTGATCACGTGGCTGATCATGCACTGATCACGTGACTGATCATGCACTGATCACGTGGCTGATCATGCACTGATCACGTGGCTGATCATGCACTGATCACGTAGCTATCATGCACTGATCACGTGACTGATCATGCACTGATCACGTGACTGATCATGCACTGATCACGTGGCTGATCATGCACTGATCACGTGGCTGATCATGCACTGATCACGTGACTGATCATGCACTGATCACGTGGCTGATCATGCACTGATCACGTGACTGATCATGCACTGATCACGTGGCTATCATGCACTGATCACGTGGCTGATCATGCACTGATCACGTAGCTATCATGCACTGATCACGTGACTGATCATGCACTGATCACGTGACTGATCATGCACTGATCACGTGGCTGATCATGCACTGATCACGTGACTGATCATGCACTGATCACGTGGCTGATCATGCACTGATCACGTGGCTGATCATGCACTGATCACGTGGCTGATCATGCACTGATCACGTGACTGATCATGCACTGATCACGTAATTGATCATGCACTGATCACGTGGCTGATCATGCACTGATCACGTGACTGATCATGCACTGATCACGTGACTGATCATGCACTGATCACGTGGCTATCATGCACTGATCACGTGGCTGATCATGCAATGATCACGTAGCTACCATATACTGGTCACGTGACTGATCATGCACTGATCACGTAAATGATCATGCACTGATCACGTGACTGATCATGCACTGATCACGTGACTGATCATGCACTGATCACGTGGCTATCATGCACTGATCACGTGGCTGATCATGCAATGATCACGTAGCAACCATGTACTGGTCACGTGACTGATCATGCACTGATCACGTAATTGATCATGCACTGATCACGTGGCTGATCATGCACTGATCACGTGACTGATCATGCACTGATCACGTGACTGATCATGCACTGATCACGTGGCTATCATGCACTGATCACGTGGCTGATCATGCACTGATCACGTGCCTGATCATGCACTGATCACGTGACTGATCATGCACTGATCACGTGGCTATCATGCACTGATCACGTGACTATCATGCACTGATCACCTGATCATGCACTGATCACGTGACTGATCATGCACTGATCACGTGGTATCATGCACTGATCACGTGGCTGATCATGCACTGATCACGTGTCTGACATGCACTGATCACGTGGCTGATCATGCACTGATCACGTGACTGATCATGCACTGATCACGTGGCTATCATGCACTGATCACGTGGCTGATCATGCACTGATCACGTGGATATCATGCACTGATCACGTGGCTGATCATGCACTGATCACGTGACTGATCATGCACTGATCACGTGGCTGATCATGCACTGATCACGTGACTGATCATGCACTGATCACGTGACTGATCATGCACTGATCACGTGGCTATCATGCACTGATCATGTGACTGATCATGTGCTGATCATGTTTGGTATCATACACTGATCATGTGCCTCTGGAGGCAATGAACAAAGAGCTGAGTAGGCAGGAATCAGTAGGCAATAATCATGGAACTCAGCTCTGAGAAATCATGCTGCTCAGCTGGCAATAATCAAGCAGATGAGCAGGCAGGAATTACGCAGCACAGCTGGCAATTGTCAAGCAGATGACAGGCAGGAATCGTGCAGCTCAGCTGGCAATTGTCAAGCAGATGAGCAGACAGTAATCACGCAGCTCAGCAGGCCCTGATCACGTGACTGAGCATGCACTGTTCACGTGGCTGATCACACACTGATCACGTGACTGATCATGCACTGATCACGTGGCTATCATGCACTGATCACGTGACTGATCATGCACTGATCACGTGGCTGATCATGCACTGATCACGTGGCTGATCATGCACTGATCACGTGGCTGATCATGCACTGATGTGACTGATCATGCACTGATCACGTGGCTGATCATGCACTGATCACGTGGCTGATCATGCACTGATCACGTGACTGATCATGCACTGATCACGTGGCTCATGCACTGATCACTGATCATGCACTGATCACTGATCATGCACTGATCACGTGGCTGATCATGCACTGATCACGTGGCTGATCATGCACTGATCACGTGGCTGATCATGCACTGATCACGTGGCATCATGCACTGATCACGTGGCTGATCATGCACTGATCACGTGGCTGATCATGCACTGATCACGTGGCTGATCATGCACTGATCACGTGACTGATCATGCACTGATCACGTGACTGATCATGCACTGATCACGTGGCTTATCATGCACTGATCATGTGACTGATCATGCACTGATCATGTTTGGTGTCATACACTGATCATGTGCATCTGGAGGCAATGAACAAAGAGCTGAGTAGGCAGGAATCAGTCAGCAGGCTATAATCATGGAACTCAGCTCTGAGAAATCATGCTGCTCAGCTGGCAATAATCAAGTAGATGAGCAGGCAGGAATTATGCAGCACAGGTGGCAATTGTCAAGAGATGACAGACAGGAATCGTGCAGCTCAGCTGGCAATTGTCAAGCAGATGAGCAGACAGTAATCACGCAGCTCAGCAGGCCCTGATCACGTGACTGAGCATGCACTGTTCACGTGGCTGATCACACACTGATCACGTGACTGATCATGCACTGATCACGTGGCTATCATGCACTGATCACGTGACTGATCATGCACTGATCACGTAATTGTCATGCACTGATCACGTGGCTATCATGCACTGATCACGTGGCTGATCATGCACTGATCACGTGACTGATCATGCACTGATCACGTGGCTATCATGCACTGATCACGTGGCTGATCATGCACTGATCACGGGACTGATCATGCACTGATCACGTGACTATCATGCACTGATCACGTGGCTGATCATGCACTGATCACGTGGCTGATCATGCACTGATCACGTGACTGATCATGCACTGATCACGTGACTGATCATGCACTGATCACGTGCAATCATGCACTGATCACGTGGCTGATCATGCACTGATCACGTGGCTATCATGCACTGATCACGTGGCTGATCATGCACTGATACCGTGACTGAGCATGGACTGATCACATGACTATCATGTAGTGATCACGTGACTTAATGGCGCTGATCATGTGACTGATCATGCGCTGATCATGTTTGCTATCATACACTGATCATGTGCCTCTGGAGGCAATAAACAAAGAGCTGAGTAGGCATGAATCAAACAGTCAGCAGGCAATAATCATGGAACTCAGCTGTGAGGAATCATGCTGCTCAGCTGGCAATAATCAAGCAGATGACAGGCAGGAATCATGCAGCTCAGCTGGCAATTGTCAAGCAGATGAGCAGACAGTAATCACGCAGCTCAGCAGGCCTGATCACGTGACTGAGCATGCACTGTTCACGTGGCTGATCATACACTGATCACGTGATGATCATGCACTGATCACGTGGATATCATGCACTGATCACGTGGCTGATCATACACTGATCACGTGTCTGATCATGCACTGATCACGTGGCTGATCATGCACTGATCACGTAACTGATCATGCACTGATCACGTGGCTGATCATGCACTGATCACGTGGCTATCATGCACTGATCACGTGGCTGATCATGCACTGATCACGTAGCTATCATGCACTGATCACGTGACTGATCATGCACTGATCACGTGGCTGATCATGCACTGATCACGTGGCTGATCATGCACTGATCACGTGGCTATCATGCACTGCTCACGTGGCTGATCATGCAATGATCACGTAGCTACCATGCACTGATCACGTGACTGATCATGCACTGATCACGTGGCTGATCATGCACTGATCACGTGACTGATCATGCACTGATCACGTGACTGATCATGCACTGATCACGTGGCTATCATGCACTGATCACGTGGCTGATCATGCACTGATCACGTAGCTACCATGCACTGGTCACGTGACTGATCATGCACTGATCACGTAATTGATCATGCACTGATCACGTGGCTGATCATGCACTGATCACGTGACTGATCATGCACTGATCACGTGACTGATCATGCACTGATCACGTGGCTATCATGCACTGATCACGTGGCTGATCATGCACTGATCACGTGCCTGATCATGCACTGATCACGTGACTGATCATGCACTGATCACGTGACTGATCATGCACTGATCACGTGGCTATCATGCACTATCACGTGGCTGATCATGCACTGATCACGTGGCTGATCATGCACTGATCACGTGACTGATCATGCACTGATCACGTGACTGATCATGCACTGATCACGTGCTATCATGCACTGATCACGTGGCTGATCATGCACTGATCACGTGGCTGATCATGCACTGATCACGTGGCTGATCATGCACTGATCACGTGGCTGATCATGCACTGATACCGTGACTGAGCATGGACTGATCACATGACTATCATGTAGTGATCACGTGACTTAATGGCGCTGATCATGTGACTGATCATGCGCTGATCATGTTTGCTATCATACACTGATCATGTGCCTCTGGAGGCAATAAACAAAGAGCTGAGTAGGCACGAATCAAACAGTCAGCAGGCAATAATCATGGAACTCAGCTGTGAGGAATCATGCTGCTCAGCTGGCAATAATCAAGCAGATGACAGGCAGGAATCATGCAGCTCAGCTGGCAATTGTCAAGCAGATGAGCAGACAGTAATCACGCAGCTCAGCAGGCCCTGATCACGTGACTGAGCATGCACTGTTCACGTGGCTGATCATACACTGATCACGTGATGATCATGCACTGATCACTTGGATATCATGCACTGATCACGTGGCTGATCATACACTGTTCACGTGTCTGACCATGCACTGATCACGTGGCTGATCATACACTGCTCACGTAACTGATCATGCACTGATCACGTGGCTATCATGCACTGATCACGTGGCTGAACATGCACTGTTCACGTGGCTGATCACACACTGTCACGTGACATATCATGCACTGATCACGTGGCACTCATGCACTGATCACGTGGCTGATCATACTCTGCTCACGTAACTGATCATGCACACATCACGTGGCTATCATGCACTGCTCACGTGGCTCGTCATGAATGATCACGTAGCTACCATATACTGGTCACGTGACTGATCATGCACTGATCACGTAAATGATCATGCACTGTTCACGTGACTGATCATGCACTGATCACGTGACTGATCATGCACTGATCACGTGGCTGATCATGCACTGATCACGTGACTGATCATGCACTGATCACGTGGCATCATGCACTGATCACGTGGCTGATCATGCACTGATCACGTGGCTGATCATGCACTGATCACGTGGCTGATCATGCACTGATCACGTGACTGATCATGCACTGATCACGTGGCACTCATGCACTGATCACGTGGCTGATCATGCACTGATCACGTGACTGATCATGCACTGATCACGTGGCTATCATGCACTGATCACGTGGCTGATCATGCATGATCACGTAGCTACCATGCACTGGTCACGTGACTGATCATGCACTGATCACGTAACTGATCATGCACTGATCACGTGACTGATCATGCACTGATCACGTGACTGATCATGCACTGATCACGTGGCTATCATGCACTGATCACGTGGCTGATCATGCAATGATCACGTAGCTACCATGTACTGGTCACGTGACTGATCATGCACTGATCACGTGGCTGATCATGCACTGATCACGTGGCTGATCATGCACTGATCACGTGACTGATCATGCACTGATCACGTGACTGATCATGCACTGATCACGTGGCTGATCATGCACTGATCACGCAGCTATCATGCACTGACATGACTGATCATGCACTGATCACATGACTGATCATGCACTGATCACGTGGCTTATCATGCACTGATCATGTGACTGATCATGTGCTGATCATGTTTGGTGTCATACACTGATCATGTGCCTCTGGAGGCAATGAACAAAGAGCTGAGTAGGCAGGAATCAGTCAGCAGGCAATAATCATGGAACTCAGCTGTGAGAAATCATGCTGCTCAGCTGGCAATAATCAAGCAGATGAGCAGGCAGGAATTACGCAGCACAGCTGGCAATTGTCAAGCAGATGACAGGCAGGAATCGTGCAGCTCAGCTGGCAATTGTCAAGCAGATGAGCAGACAGTAATCACGCAGCTCAGCAGGCCCTGATCACGTGACTGAGCATGCACTGTTCACGTGGCTGATCATACACTGATCACGTGACTGATCATGCACTGATCACGTGGCTATCATGCACTGATCACGTGATTGATCATGCACTGATCACGTAATTGTATGCACTGATCACGTGGCTATCATGCACTGATCACGTGGCTGATCATGCACTGATCACGTGACTGATCATGCACTGATCACGTGGCTATCATGCACTGATCACGTGGCTGATCATGCACTGATCACGGGACTGATCATGCACTGATCACGGGCTATCATGCACTGACTACATGACTGACATGCACTGATCACGTGGCTGATCATGCACTGATCACGTGACTGATCATGCACTGATCACGTGACTGATCATGCACTGATCACGTGGCTGATCATGCACTGATCACGTGGCTATCATGCACTGATCACGTGGCTGATCATGCACTGATCACGTAGCTATCATGTACTGATCACGTGACTGATCATGCACTGATCACGTGGCTATCATGCACTGATCACGTGGCTGATCATGCACTGATCACGTGCCTGATCATGCACTGATCACGTGACTGATCATGCACTGATCACGTGGCTATCATGCACTGATCACGTGGCTGATCATGCACTGATCACGTGGCTGATCATGCACTGATCACGTGGCTATCATGCACTGATCACGTGGCTGATCATGCACTGATCACGTGACTGATCATGCACTGATCACGTGACTATCATGCACTGATCACGTGACTGAATGCACTGATCACGTGACTGATCATGCACTGATCACGTGGCTATCATGCACTGATCACGTGGCTATCATGCACTGATCACGTGGCTATCATGCACTGATCACGTGGCTGATCATGCACTGATCACGTGACTGATCATGCACTGATCACGTGGCTGATCATGCACTGATCACGTGGCTGATCATGCACTGATCACGTGACTGATCATGCACTGATCACGTGACTGATCATGCACTGATCACGTGGCTGATCATGCACTGATCACGCAGCTATCATGCACTGATCACGTGACTGATCATGCACTGATCACGTAATTGATCATGCACTGATCACGTGGCTGATCATGCACTGATCACGTGACTGATCATGCACTGATCACGTGACTGATCATGCACTGATCACGTGGCTGTCATGCACTGATCACGTGGCTGATCATGCACTGATCACACAGCTATCATGCACTGATCACGTGACTGATCATGCACTGATCACGTGACTGATCATGCACTGATCACGTGGCTATCATGCACTGATCACGTGGCTGATCATGCACTGATCACGTGTCTGATCATGCACTGATCACGTGGCTGATCATGCACTGATCACGTGACTGATCATGCACTGATCACGTGGCTATCATGCACTGATCACGTGACTGATCATGCACTGATCACGTGACTGATCATGCACTGATCACGTGGCTATCATGCACTGATCACGTGGCTGATCATGCAATGATCATGAAGCTATCATGCACTGTCACGTGACTGATCATGCACTGATCACGTGACTGATCATGCACTGATCACGTGGCTATCATGCACTGATCACGTGGCTGATCATGCACTGATCACGTGGCTGATCATGCACTGATCACGTGACTGATCATGCACTGATCACGTGGCTATCATGCACTGATCACGTGGCTGATCATGCACTGATCACGTGGCTGATCATGCACTGATCACGTGGCTGATCATGCACTGATCACGTGGCTATCATGCACTGATCACGTGGCTGATCATGCAATGATCACGTAGCTATCATGCACTGATCACGTGACTGATCATGCACTGATCACGTGGCTGATCATGCACTGATCACGTGACTGATCATGCACTGATCACGTGGCTGATCATGCACTGATCACGTGGCTATCATGCACTGATCACGTGGCTGATCATGCAATGATCACGCAGTTACCATGTACTGGTCACATGACTGATCATGCACTGATCACGTACTTGATCATGCACTGATCACGTGGCTTATCATGCACTGATCATGTGACTGATCATGTGCTGATCATGTTTGGTGTCATACACTGATCATGTGCCTCTGGAGGCAATGAACAAAGAGCTGAGTAGGCAGGAATCAGTCAGCAGGCAATAATCATGGAACTCAGCTCTGAGAAATCATGCTGCTCAGCTGGCAATAATCAAGTAGATGAGCAGGCAGGAATTATGCAGCACAGGTGGCAATTGTCAAGCAGATGACAGGCAGGAATCGTGCAGCTCAGCTGGCAATTGTCAAGCAGATGAGCAGACAGTAATCACGCAGCTCAGCAGGCCCTGATCACGTGACTGAGCATGCACTGTTCACGTGGCTGATCACACACTGATCACGTGACTGATCATGCACTGATCACGTGGCATCATGCACTGATCACGTGACTGATCATGCACTGATCACGTAATTGTCATGCACTGATCACGTGGCTATCATGCACTGATCACGTGGCTGATCATGCACTGATCACGTGACTGATCATGCACTGATCACGTGGCTATCATGCACTGATCACGTGGCTGATCATGCACTGATCACGGGACTGATCATGCACTGATCACGGGCTATCATGCACTGATCACGTGACTGATCATGCACTGATCACGTGGCTGATCATGCACTGATCACGTGACTGATCATGCACTGATCACGTGACTGATCATGCACTGATCACGTGACTGATCATGCACTGATCAGTGGGATCATGCACTGATCACGTGGCTGATCATGCACTGATCACGTGACTGATCATGCACTGATCACTGGCTATCATGCACTGATCACGTGGCTATCATGCACTGATCACGTGGCTGATCATGCACTGATCACGTGACTGATCATGCACTGATCACGTCTGATCATGCACTGATCACGTGACTGATCATGCACTGATCACGTGGATGATCATGCACTGATCACGTGACTGATCATGCACTGATCACGTGGCTATCATGCACTGATCACGTGGCTGATCATGCACTGATCACGTAGCTACCATGCACTGATCACGTGACTGATCATGCACTGATCACGTAATTGATCATGCACTGATCACGTGGCTGATCATGCACTGATCACGTGACTGATCATGCACTGATCACGTGACTGATCATGCACTGATCACGTGGCTATCATGCACTGATCACGTGGCTGATCATGCACTGATCACGTGACTGATCATGCACTGATCACGTGACTGATCATGCACTGATCACGTGGCTATCATGCACTGATCACGTGGCTGATCATGCACTGATCACGTGACTGATCATGCACTGATCACGTGACTGATCATGCACTGATCACGTGGCTATCATGCACTGATCACGTGACTATCATGCACTGATCACGTGGCTGATCATGCACTGATCACGTGACTGATCATGCACTGATCACGTGGTATCATGCACTGATCACGTGGCTGATCATGCACTGATCACGTGGCTGATCATGCACTGATCACGTGGCTGATCATGCACTGATCACGTAGCTGATCATGCACTGATCACGTGGCTATCATGCACTGATCACGTGGCTGATCATGCAATGATCACGTAGCTATCATGCACTGATCACGTGACTGATCATGCACTGATCACGTAACTGATCATGCACTGATCACGTGACTGATCATGCACTGATCACGTGACTGATCATGCACTGATCACGTGGCTATCATGCACTGATCACGTGGCTGATCATGCAATGATCACGTAGCTACCATGTACTGGTCACGTGACTGATCATGCACTGATCACGTAATTGATCATGCACTGATCACGTGGCTGATCATGCACTGATCACGTGACTGATCATGCACTGATCACGTGACTGATCATGCACTGATCACGTGGCTATCATGCACTGATCACGTGGCTGATCATGCACTGATCACGTGGCTGATCATGCACTGATCACGTGGCTGATCATGCACTGATCACGTGACTGATCATGCACTGATCACGTGGCTATCATGCACTGATCACGTGGCTGATCATGCACTGATCACGTGGCTGATCATGCACTGATCACGTGACTGATCATGCACTGATCACGTGGCTATCATGCACTGATCACGTGGCTGATCATGCAATGATCACGTAGCTACCATATACTGGTCACGTGACTGATCATGCACTGATCACGTAAATGATCATGCACTGATCACGTGACTGATCATGCACTGATCACGTGACTGATCATGCACTGATCACGTGGCTATCATGCACTGCTCACGTGGCTGATCATGCAATGATCACGTAGCAACCATGTACTGGTCACGTGACTGATCATGCACTGATCACGTAATGATCATGCACTGATCACGTGACTGATCATGCACTGATCACGTGGCTGATCACACACTATCACGTGACTGATCATGCACTGATCACGTGGCTATCATGCACTGATCACGTGGCTATCATGCACTGATCACGTGGATATCATGCACTGATCACGTGGCTGATCATGCACTGATCACGTGACTGATCATGCACTGATCACGTGGCTATCATGCACTGATCACGTGGCTATCATGCACTGATCACGTGGCTGATCATGCACTGATCACGTAGCTACATGCACTGATCACGTGACTGATCATGCACTGATCACGTAACTGATCATGCACTGATCACGTGGCTGATCATGCACTGATCACGTGGCTATCATGCACTGCTCACGTGGCTGATCATGCACTGATCACGCAGCTACCATGCACTGATCACGTGGCTGATCATGCACTGATCACGTGGCTGATCATGCACTGATCACGTGACTGATCATGCACTGATCACGTGACTGATCATGCACTGATCACGTGGCTATCATGCACTGATCACGTGGCTGATCATGCACTGATCACGTAGCTACCATGCACTGATCACGTGACTGATCATGCACTGATCACGTAATTGATCATGCACTGATCACGTGGCTGATCATGCACTGATCACGTGACTGATCATGCACTGATCACGTGACTGATCATGCACTGATCACGTGGCTATCATGCACTGATCACGTGGCTGATCATGCACTGATCACGTGCCTGATCATGCACTGATCACATGACTGATCATGCACTGATCACGTGACTGATCATGCACTGATCACGTGGCTATCATGCACTACTCACGTGGCTGATCATGCAATGATCATGTAGCTATCATGTACTGATCACGTGACTGATCATACACCCATCAGGTGACTGATCATGCACTGATCACGTGGCTATCATGCACTGATCACGTGGCTGATCATGCACTGATCACGTGCCTGATCATGCACTGATCACGTACTGATCATGCACTGATCACGTGCAATCATGCACTGATCACGTGGCTGATCATGCACTGATCACGTGGCTATCATGCACTGATCACGTGGCTGATCATGCACTGATACCGTGACTGAGCATGGACTGATCACATGACTATCATGTAGTGATCACGTGACTTAATGGCGCTGATCATGTGACTGATCATGCGCTGATCATGTTTGCTATCATACACTGATCATGTGCCTCTGGAGGCAATAAACAAAGAGCTGAGTAGGCACGAATCAAACAGTCAGCAGGCAATAATCATGGAACTCAGGTGTGAGGAATCATGCTGCTCAGCTGGCAATAATCAAGCAGCTGAGCAGGCAGGAATTACACAGCACAGCTGGCAATTGTCAAGCAGATGAGCAGACAGGAATCACGCAGCTCAGCAGGCCCTGATCACGTGACTGAGCATGCACTGTTCACGTGGCTGATCATACACTGATCACGTGACTGATCATGCACTGATCACGTGGCTATCATGCACTGATCACGTGGCTGATCATGCACTGATCACGTGCTGATCATGCACTGATCACGTGGCTGATCATACACTGATCACGTGACTGATCATGCACTGATCACGTGGCTATCATGCACTGATCACGTGGCTGATCATGCACTGATCACGTGGCTATCATGCACTGATCACGTGACTGATCATGCACTGATCACGTGGCTGATCATGCACTGATCACGTGGCTGATCATGCACTGATCACGTGACTGATCATGCACTGATCACGTGACTGATCATGCACTGATCACGTGGCTATCATGCACTGATCACGTGGCTGATCATGCACTGATCACGCAGCTATCATGCACTGATCACGTGACTGATCATGCACTGATCACGTAATTGATCATGCACTGATCACGTGGCTGATCATGCACTGATCACGTGACTGATCATGCACTGATCACGTGGCTATCATGCACTGATCACGTGACTGATCATGCACTGATCACGTGACTGATCATGCACTGATCACGTGACTGATCATGCACTGATCACGTGTCAATCATGCACTGATCACGTGGCTGATCATGCACTGATCACGTGACTGATCATGCACTGATCACTGGCTATCATGCACTGATCACGTGGCTATCATGCACTGATCACGTGGCTGATCATGCACTGATCACGTGACTGATCATGCACTGATCACGTCTGATCATGCACTGATCACGTGACTGATCATGCACTGATCACGTGGCTGATCATGCACTGATCACGTGACTGATCATGCACTGATCACGTGGCTATCATGCACTGATCACGTGGCTGATCATGCACTGATCACGTAGCTATCATGCACTGATCACGTGACTGATCATGCACTGATCACGACTGATCATGCACTGATCACGTGGCTGATCATGCACTGATCACGTGGCTATCATGCACTGATCACGTGGCTGATCATGCACTGATCACGTAGCTACCATGCACTGATCACGTGACTGATCATGCACTGATCACGTGACTGATCATGCACTGATCACGTGGCTGATCATGCACTGATCACGTGGCTATCATGCACTGATCACGTGGCTGATCATGCACTGATCACGTAGCTATCATGCACTGATCACGTGACTGATCATGCACTGATCACGTGACTGATCATGCACTGATCACGTGACTGATCATGCACTGATCACGTGGCTATCATGCACTGATCACATGGCTGATCATGCACTGATCACGTAGCTATCATGCACTGATCACGTGACTGATCATGCACTGATCACGTAATTGATCATGCACTGATCACGTGACTGATCATGCACTGATCACGTGACTGATCATGCACTGATCACGTGACTGATCATGCACTGATCACGTGGCTATCATGCACTGATCACGTGGCTGATCATGCACTGATCACGTAGCTATCATGCACTGATCACGTGACTGATCATGCACTGATCACGTGACTGATCATGCACTGATCACGTGGCTGATCATGCACTGATCACGTGACTGATCATGCACTGATCACGTGGCTATCATGCACTGATCACGTGACTGATCATGCACTGATCACGTGGCTGATCATGCACTGATCACGTGGCTGATCATGCACTGATCACGTGACTGATCATGCACTGATCACGTGGCTGATCATGCACTGATCACGTGACTGATCATGCACTGATCACGTGGCTATCATGCACTGATCACGTGGCTGATCATGCAATGATCACGTAGCTACCATATACTGGTCACGTGACTGATCATGCACTGATCACGTAAATGATCATGCACTGATCACGTGACTGATCATGCACTGATCACGTGACTGATCATGCACTGATCACGTGGCTATCATGCACTGCTCACGTGGCTGATCATGCACTGATCACGTAGCTACCATGTACTGGTCACGTGACTGATCATGCACTGATCACGTAATTGATCATGCACTGATCACGTGGCTGATCATGCACTGATCACGTGACTGATCATGCACTGATCACGTGACTGATCATGCACTGATCACGTGGCTATCATGCACTGATCACGTGGCTGATCATGCACTGATCACGTTCTGATCATGCACTGATCACGTGACTGATCATGCACTGATCACGTGGCTATCATGCACTGATCACGTGCTATCATGCACTGATCACGTGGCTGATCATGCACTGATCACGTGACTGATCATGCACTGATCACGTGGTATCATGCACTGATCACGTGACTGATCATGCACTGATCACGTGGCTGATCATGCACTGATCACGTGACTGATCATGCACTGATCACGTGGCTATCATGCACTGATCACGTGGCTGATCATGCACTGATCACGTGACTGATCATGCACTGATCACGTGGCTATCATGCACTGATCACGTGGCTGATCATGCACTGATCACGTGGCTATCATGCACTGATCACGTGACTGATCATGCACTGATCACGTAACTGATCATGCACTGATCACGTGACTGATCATGCACTGATCACGTGGCTGATCATGCACTGATCACGTGGCTATCATGCACTACTCACGTGGCTGATCATGCAATGATCATGTAGCTACCATGTACTGGTCACGTGACTGATCATACACCCATCAGGTGACTGATCATGCACTGATCACGTGGCTGATCATGCACTGATCACGTGACTGATCATGCACTGATCACGTGACTATCATGCACTGATCACATGGCTATCATGAACTGATCACGTGGCTGATCATGCACTGATCACGTGGCTGATCATGCACTGATACCGTGACTGAGCATGGACTGATCACATGACTATCATGTAGTGATCACGTGACTTAATGGCGCTGATCATGTGACTGATCATGCGCTGATCATGTTTGCTATCATACACTGATCATGTGCCTCTGGAGGCAATAAACAAAGAGCTGAGTAGGCACGAATCAAACAGTCAGCAGGCAATAATCATGGAACTCAGCTGTGAGGAATCATGCTGCTCAGCTGGCAATAATCAAGCAGCTGAGCAGGCAGGAATTACGCAGCACAGCTGGCAATTGTCAAGCAGATGACAGGCAGGAATCGTGCAGCTCAGCTGGCAATTGTCAAGCAGATGAGCAGACAGTAATCACGCAGCTCAGCAGGCCCTGATCACGTGACTGAGCATGCACTGTTCACGTGGCTGATCATACACTGATCACGTGATGATCATGCACTGATCACTTGGATATCATGCACTGATCACGTGGCTGATCATACACTGTTCACGTGTCTGACCATGCACTGATCACGTGGCTGATCATACACTGCTCACGTAACTGATCATGCACTGATCACGTGGCTATCATGCACTGATCACGTGGCTGAACATGCACTGTTCACGTGGCTGATCACACACCTGTCACGTGACATATCATGCACTGATCACGTGGCACTCATGCACTGATCACGTGGCTGATCATACTCTGCTCACGTAACTGATCATGCACACATCACGTGGCTATCATGCACTGCTCACGTGGCTCGTCATGAATGATCACGTAGCTACCATATACTGGTCACGTGACTGATCATGCACAGATCACGTAAATGATCATGCACTGTTCACGTGACTGATCATGTACTGATCACGTGACTGATCATGCACTGATCACGTGGCTGATCATGCACTGATCACGTGACTGATCATGCACTGATCACGTGGCACTCATGCACTGATCACGTGGCTGATCATGCACTGATCACGTGGCTGATCATGCACTGATCACGTGGCTGATCATGCACTGATCACGTGACTGATCATGCACTGATCACGTGGCATCATGCACTGATCACGTGGCTGATCATGCACTGATCACGTGACTGATCATGCACTGATCACGTGGCTATCATGCACTGATCACGTGGCTGATCATGCACTGATCACGTAGCTACCATGCACTGATCACGTGGCTGATCATGCACTGATCACGTGACTGATCATGCACTGATCACGTGACTGATCATGCACTGATCACGTGACTGATCATGCACTGATCACGTGGCTATCATGCACTGATCACGTGGCTGATCATGCAATGATCACGTAGCTACCATGTACTGGTCACGTGACTGATCATGCACTGATCACGTGGCTGATCATGCACTGATCACGTGGCTGATCATGCACTGATCACGTGACTGATCATGCACTGATCACGTGGCTGATCATGCACTGATCACGTGGCTGATCATGCACTGATCACGCAGCTACCATGTACTGATCACATGACTGATCATGCACTGATCACATGACTGATCATGCACTGATCACGTGGCTTATCATGCATTGATCATGTGACTGATCATGTGCTGATCATGTTTGGTGTCATACACTGATCATGTGCCTCTGGAGGCAATGAACAAAGAGCTGAGTAGGCAGGAATCAGTCAGCAGGCAATAATCATGGAACTCAGCTCTGAGAAATCATGCTGCTCAGCTGGCAATAATCAAGCAGATGAGCAGGCAGGAATTACGCAGCACAGGTGGCAATTGTCAAGCAGATGACAGGCAGGAATCGTGCAGCTCAGCTGGCAATTGTCAAGCAGATGAGCAGACAGTAATCACGCAGCTCAGCAGGCCCTGATCACGTGACTGAGCATGCACTGTTCACGTGGCTGATCATACACTGATCACGTGACTGATCATGCACTGATCACTTGGCTATCATGCACTGATCACGTGATTGATCATGCACTGATCACGTAATTGTATGCACTGATCACGTGGCTATCATGCACTGATCACGTGGCTGATCATGCACTGATCACGTGACTGATCATGCACTGATCACGTGGCTATCATGCACTGATCACGTGGCTGATCATGCACTGATCACGGGACTGATCATGCACTGATCACGGGCTATCATGCACTGACTACATGACTCACATGCACTGATCACGTGGATGATCATGCACTGATCACGTGACTGATCATGCACTGATCACGTGACTGATCATGCACTGATCACGTGGCTGATCATGCACTGATCACGTGGCTATCATGCACTGATCACGTGGCTGATCATGCACTGATCACGTAGCTATCATGCACTGATCACGTGACTGATCATGCACTGATCACGTGGCTATCATGCACTGATCACGTGGCTGATCATGCACTGATCACGTGGCTGATCATGCACTGATCACGTGACTGATCATGCACTGATCACGTGGCTATCATGCACTGATCACGTGGCTGATCATGCACTGATCACGTGGCTATCATGCACTGATCACGTGGCTATCATGCACTGATCACGTGGCTGATCATGCACTGATCACGTGACTGATCATGCACTGATCACGTGACTATCATGCACTGATCACGTGACTTCATGCACTGATCACGTGACTGATCATGCACTGATCACGTGGCTATCATGCACTGATCACGTGGCTGATCATGCACTGATCACGTGGCTATCATGCACTGATCACGTGGCTGATCATGCACTGATCACGTGACTGATCATGCACTGATCACGTGGCTATCATGCACTGATCACGTGGCTGATCATGCACTGATCACGTGCTACCATGCACTGATCACGTGACTGATCATGCACTGATCACGTGACTGATCATGCACTGATCACGTGGCTGATCATGCACTGATCACGTGGCTATCATGCACTGATCACGTGGCTGATCATGCAATGATCACGTAGCTACCATGCACTGATCACGTGACTGATCATGCACTGATCACGTAACTGATCATGCACTGATCACGTGGCTGATCATGCACTGATCACGTGGCTGATCATGCACTGATCACGTGACTGATCATGCACTGATCACGTGACTGATCATGCACTGATCACGTGGCTGATCATGCACTGATACCGTGACTGAGCATGGACTGATCACATGACTATCATGTAGTGATCACGTGACTTAATGGCGCTGATCATGTGACTGATCATGCGCTGATCATGTTTGCTATCATACACTGATCATGTGCCTCTGGAGGCAATAAACAAAGAGCTGAGTAGGCACGAATCAAACAGTCAGCAGGCAATAATCATGGAACTCAGGTGTGAGGAATCATGCTGCTCAGCTGGCAATAATCAAGCAGCTGAGCAGGCAGGAATTACGCAGCACAGCTGGCAATTGTCAAGCAGATGACAGGCAGGAATCATGCAGCTCAGCTGGCAATTGTCAAGCAGATGAGCAGACAGTAATCACGCAGCTCAGCAGGCCCTGATCACGTGACTGAGCATGCACTGTTCACGTGGCTGATCATACACTGATCACGTGATGATCATGCACTGATCACTTGGATATCATGCACTGATCACGTGGCTGATCATACACTGTTCACGTGTCTGACCATGCACTGATCACGTGGCTGATCATACACTGCTCACGTAACTGATCATGCACTGATCACGTGGCTATCATGCACTGATCACGTGGCTGATCATGCACTGTTCACGTGGCTGATCACACACCTGTCACGTGACATATCATGCACTGATCACGTGGCACTCATGCACTGATCACGTGGCTGATCATACACTGATCACGTGTCTGATCATGCACTGATCACGTGGCTGATCATGCACTGCTCACGTGACTGATCATGCACTGATCACGTGGCACTCATGCACTGATCACGTGGCTGATCATGCACTGATCACGTAACTGATCATGCACTGATCACGTGGCTATCATGCACTGATCACGTGGCTGATCATGCAATGATCACGTAGCTACCATATACTGGTCACGTGACTGATCATGCACTGATCACGTAAATGATCATGCACTGATCACGTGACTGATCATGCACTGATCACGTGACTGATCATGCACTGATCACGTGGCTATCATGCACTGATCACGTGGCTGATCATGCACTGATCACGTAGCAACCATGTACTGATCACGTGACTGATCATGCACTGATCACGTAATTGATCATGCACTGATCACGTGGCTCATCATGCACTGATCACGTGGCTGATCACACATGATCACGTGACTGATCATGCACTGATCACGTGGATATCATGCACTGATCACGTGGCTATCATGCACTGATCACGTGGCTATCATGCACTGATCACGTGGCTGATCATGCACTGATCACGTAGCTATCATGCACTGATCACGTGACTGATCATGCACTGATCACGTAATTGATCATGCACTGATCACGTGGCTGATCATGCACTGATCACGTGGCTGATCATGCACTGATCACGTGACTGATCATGCACTGATCACGTGACTGATCATGCACTGATCACGTGGCTGATCATGCACTGATCACGTGGCTATCATGCACTGATCACGTGGCTGATCATGCACTGATCACGTGACTGATCATGCACTGATCACGTGGCTATCATGCACTGATCACGTGGCTATCATGCACTGATCACGTGGCTGATCATGCACTGATCACGTAGCTATCATGCACTGATCACGTGACTGATCATGCACTGATCACGTGACTGATCATGCACTGATCACGTGACTGATCATGCACTGATCACGTGACTGATCATGCACTGATCACGTGACTGATCATGCACTGATCACGTGGCTATCATGCACTGATCACGTGACTGATCATGCACTGATCACGTCTATATCATGCACTGATCACGTGACTGATCATGCACTGATCACGTGGCTGATCATGCACTGATCACGTGACTATCATGCACTGATCACGTGGCTATCATGCACTGATCACGTGGCTATCATGCACTGATCACGTGGCTGATCATGCACTGATCACGTGGCTATCATGCACTGATCACGTGGCTGATCATGCACTGATCACGCAGCTACCATGCACTGATCACATGACTGATCATGCACTGATCACGTAATTGATCATGCACTGATCACGTGGCTTATCATGCACTGATCATGTGACTGATCATGTGCTGATCATGTTTGGTGTCATACACTGATCATGTGCCTCTGGAGGCAATGAACATAGAGCTGAGTAGGCAGGAATCAGTCAGCAGGCTAAAATCATGGAACTCAGCTCTGAGAAATCATGCTGCTCAGCTGGCAATAATCAAGTAGATGAGCAGGCAGGAATTACGCAGCACAGGTGGCAATTGTCAAGGAGATGACAGGCAGGAATCGTGCAGCTCAGCTGGCAATTGTCAAGCAGATGAGCAGACAGTAATCACGCAGCTCAGCAGGCCCTGATCACGTGACTGAGCATGCACTGTTCACGTGGCTGATCACACACTATCACGTGACTGATCATGCACTGATCACGTGACTGATCATGCACTGATCACGTGGCTATCATGCACTGATCACGTGGCTGATCATGCACTGATCACGGGACTGATCATGCACTGATCACGTGCTATCATGCACTGACTACATGACTCCACATGCACTGATCACGTGGATGATCATGCACTGATCACGTGACTGATCATGCACTGATCACGTGACTGATCATGCACTGATCACGTGGCTGATCATGCACTGATCACGTGGCTATCATGCACTGATCACGTGGCTGATCATGCAATGATCACGTAGCTACCATGTACTGGTCACGTGACTGATCATGCACTGATCACGTAATTGATCATGCACTGATCACGTGGCTGATCATGCACTGATCACGTGGCTGATCATGCACTGATCACGTGACTGATCATGCACTGATCACGTGACTGATCATGCACTGATCACGTGGCTATCATGCACTGATCACGTGGCTGACATACACTGATCACGTGCCTGATCATGCACTGATCACGTGGCTGATCATGCACTGATCACGTGACTGATCATGCACTGATCACGTGTCTGATCATGCACTGATCACGTGGCTATCATGCACTGCTCACGTGGCTGATCATGCATGATCACGCAGCTACCATGTACTGGTCACATGACTGATCATGCACTGATCACGTGACTGATCATGCACTGATCACGTGGCTATCATGCACTACTCACGTGGCTGATCATGCAATGATCATGTAGCTACCATGTACAGGTCACGTGAATGATCATACACCCATCAGGTGACTGATCATGCACTGATCACGTGGCTATCATGCACTGATCACGAGACTGATCATGCACTGATCACGTCTATATCATGCACTGATCACATGACTGCCCATGCACTGATCACGTGGATGATCATACACTAATCATGTGACAGATCATGCACTGATCACGTGGCTGATCATGCACTGATACCGTGACTGAGCATGGACTGATCACATGACTATCATGTAGTGATCACGTGACTTAATGGCGCTGATCATGTGACTGATCATGCGCTGATCATGTTTGCTATCATACACTGATCATGTGCCTCTGGAGGCAATAAACAAAGAGCTGAGTAGGCACGAATCAGTCAGCAGGCAATAATCATGGAACTCAGCTGTGAGGAATCATGCTGCTCAGCTGGCAATAATCAAGCAGCTGAGCAGGCAGGAATTACGCAGCACAGCTGGCAATTGTCAAGCAGATGACAGGCAGGAATCGTGCAGCTCAGCTGGCAATTGTCAAGCAGATGAGCAGACAGTAATCACGCAGCTCAGCAGGCCCTGATCACGTGACTGAGCATGCACTGTTCACGTGGCTGATCATACACTGATCACGTGATTGATCATGCACTGATCACTTGGATATCATGCACTGATCACGTGGCTGATCATACACTGTTCACGTGTCTGACCATGCACTGATCACGTGGCTGATCATACACTGCTCACGTAACTGATCATGCACTGATCACGTGGCTATCATGCACTGATCACGTGGCTGAACATGCACTGTTCACGTGGCTGATCACACACCTGTCACGTGACATATCATGCACTGATCACGTGGCTATCATGCACTGATCACGTGGCTGATCATGCAATGATCACGTAGCTATCATGCACTGGTCACGTGACTGATCATGCACTGATCACGTAAATGATCATGCACTGATCACGTGACTGATCATGCACTGATCACGTGACTGATCATGCACTGATCACGTGGCTGATCATGCACTGATCACGTGACTGATCATGCACTGATCACGTGGCTGATCATGCACTGATCACGTGGCTGATCATGCACTGATCACGTGACTGATCATGCACTGATCACGTGGCTATCATGCACTGATCACGTGGCTGATCATGCACTGATCACGTGACTGATCATGCACTGATCACGTGACTGATCATGCACTGATCACGTGGCTATCATGCACTGATCACGTGGCTGATCACACACTGATCACGTGACTGATCATGCACTGATCACGTGGCTATCATGCACTGATCACGTGGCTGATCATGCACTGATCACGGGACTGATCATGCACTGATCACGTGCTATCATGCACTGATACATGACTGACATGCACTGATCACGTGGCTGATCATGCACTGATCACGTGACTGATCATGCACTGATCACGTGACTGATCATGCACTGATCACGTGGCTGATCATGCACTGATCACGTGGCTATCATGCACTGATCACGTGGCTGATCATGCAATGATCACGTAGCTATCATGTACTGATCACGTGACTGATCATGCACTGATCACGTAATTGATCATGCACTGATCACGTGGCTGATCATGCACTGATCACGTGGCTGATCATGCACTGATCACGTGACTGATCATGCACTGATCACGTGACTGATCATGCACTGATCACGTGGCTATCATGCACTGATCACGTGGCTGATCATGCACTGATCACGTGGCTGATCATGCACTGATCACGTGGCTGATCATGCACTGATCACGTGACTGATCATGCACTGATCACGTGACTGATCATGCACTGATCACGTGGCTATCATGCACTGCTCACGTGGCTGATCATGCAATGATCATGTAGCTACCATGTACAGGTCACGTGAATGATCATACACCCATCAGGTGACTGATCATGCACTGATCACGTGGCTATCATGCACTGATCACGAGACTGATCATGCACTGATCACGTCTATATCATGCACTGATCACATGACTGCCCATGCACTGATCACGTGGATGATCATACACTAATCATGTGACAGATCATGCACTGATCACGTGGCTGATCATGCACTGATACCGTGACTGAGCATGGACTGATCACATGACTATCATGTAGTGATCACGTGACTTAATGGCGCTGATCATGTGACTGATCATGCGCTGATCATGTTTGCTATCATACACTGATCATGTGCCTCTGGAGGCAATAAACAAAGAGCTGAGTAGGCACGAATCAAACAGTCAGCAGGCAATAATCATGGAACTCAGCTGTGAGGAATCATGCTGCTCAGCTGGCAATAATCAAGCAGCTGAGCAGGCAGGAATTACGCAGCACAGCTGGCAATTGTCAAGCAGATGACAGGCAGGAATCGTGCAGCTCAGCTGGCAATTGTCAAGCAGATGAGCAGACAGTAATCACGCAGCTCAGCAGGCCCTGATCACGTGACTGAGCATGCACTGTTCACGTGGCTGATCATACACTGATCACGTGATTGATCATGCACTGATCACTTGGATATCATGCACTGATCACGTGGCTGATCATACACTGTTCACGTGTCTGACCATGCACTGATCACGTGGCTGATCATACACTGCTCACGTAACTGATCATGCACTGATCACGTGGCTATCATGCACTGATCACGTGGCTCATGCACTGTTCACGTGGCTGATCACACACTGTCACGTGACATATCATGCACTGATCACGTGACTGATCATGCACTGATCACGTGGCTATCATGCACTGATCACGTGGCTGATCATGCACTGATCACGTGACTGATCATGCACTGATCACGTGGCTGATCATGCACTGATCACGTGACTGATCATGCACTGATCACGTGGCTATCATGCACTGATCACGTGACTGATCATGCACTGATCACGTGACTGATCATGCACTGATCAGTGGCTATCATGCACTGATCACGTGGCTGATCATGCACTGATCACGTGACTGATCATGCACTGATCACTGGCTATCATGCACTGATCACGTGGATATCATGCACTGATCACGTGGCTGATCATGCACTGATCACGTGACTGATCATGCACTGATCACGTCTGATCATGCACTGATCACGTGACTGATCATGCACTGATCACGTGGATGATCATGCACTGATCACGTGACTGATCATGCACTGATCACGTGGCTATCATGCACTGATCACGTGGCTGATCATGCACTGATCACGTGGCTGATCATGCACTGATCACGTGGCTGATCATGCACTGATCACGTGACTGATCATGCACTGATCACGTGGCTATCATGCACTGATCACGTGGCTGATCATGCACTGATCACGTGGCTGATCATGCACTGATCACGTGACTGATCATGCACTGATCACGTGGCATCATGCACTGATCACGTGGCTGATCATGCACTGATCACGTGACTGATCATGCACTGATCACGTGGCTATCATGCACTGATCACGTGGCTGATCATGCACTGATCACGTAGCTACCATGCACTGATCACGTGACTGATCATGCACTGATCACGTGACTGATCATGCACTGATCACGTGGCTATCATGCACTGATCACGTGGATATCATGCACTGATCACGTGGCTGATCATGCACTATCACGTGACTGATCATGCACTGATCACGTGGCTGATCATGCACTGATCACGTGGCTATCATGCACTGATCACGTGGCTGATCATGCACTGATCACGTAGCTATCATGCACTGATCACGTGACTGATCATGCACTGATCACGTGACTGATCATGCACTGATCACGTGACTGATCATGCACTGATCACGTGACTGATCATGCACTGATCACGTGACTGATCATGCACTGATCACGTGGCTATCATGCACTGATCACGTGGCTGATCATGCACTGATCACGCAGCTACCATGCACTGATCACATGACTGATCATGCACTGATCACGTGACTGATCATGCACTGATCACGTGGCTTATCATGCACTGATCATGTGACTGATCATGTGCTGATCATGTTTGCTGTCATACACTGATCATGTGCCTCTGGAGGCAATGAACAAAGAGCTGAGTAGGCACGAATCAGTCAGGCAATAATCATGGAACTCAGCTCTGAGGAATCATGCTGCTCAGCTGGCAATAATCAAGCAGATGAGCAGGCAGGAATTATGCAGCACAGCTGGCAATTGTCAAGCAGATGACAGGCAGGAATCGTGCAGCTCAGCTGGCAATTGTCAAGCAGATGAGCAGACAGTAATCACGCAGCTCAGCAGGCCCTGATCACGTGACTGAGCATGCACTGTTCACGTGGCTGATCATACACTGATCACGTGACTGATCATGCACTGATCACGTGGCTATCATGCACTGATCACGTGGCTGATCATGCACTGATCACGTAATGTCATGCACTGATCACGTGGCTATCATGCACTGATCACGTGGCTGATCATGCACTGATCACGTGACTGATCATGCACTGATCACGTCTATATCATGCACTGATCACGTGACTGATCATGCACTGATCACGTGGCTGATCATGCACTGATCACGTGACTGATCATGCACTGATCACGTGGCTATCATGCACTGCTCACGTGGCTGATCATGCAATGATCACGTAGCTACCATGTACTGGTCACGTGACTGATCATGCACTGATCACGTAATTGATCATGCACTGATCACGTGACTGATCATGCACTGATCACGTGACTGATCATGCACTGATCACGTGACTGATCATGCACTGATCACGTGGCTATCATGCACTGATCACGTGGCTGATCATGCACTGATCACGTAGCTACCATGCACTGATCACGTGACTGATCATGCACTGATCACGTGGCTGATCATGCACTGATCACGTGGCTGATCATGCACTGATCACGTGACTGATCATGCACTGATCACGTGGCTATCATGCACTGATCACGTGGCTGATCATGCACTGATCACGTGCCTGATCATGCACTGATCACATGACTGATCATGCACTGATCACGTGACTGATCATGCACTGATCACGTGGCTATCATGCACTACTCACGTGGCTGATCATGCAATGATCATGTAGCTACCATGTACTGGTCACGTGACTGATCATACACCCATCAGGTGACTGATCATGCACTGATCACGTGGCTGATCATGCACTGATCACGTGACTGATCATGCACTGATCACGTGATAATCATGCACTGATCACATGGCTATCATGCACTGATCACGTGGCTGATCATGCACTGATCACGTGGCTGATCATGCACTGATACCGTGACTGAGCATGGACTGATCACATGACTATCATGTAGTGATCACGTGACTTAATGGCGCTGATCATGTGACTGATCATGCGCTGATCATGTTTGCTATCATACACTGATCATGTGCCTCTGGAGGCAATAAACAAAGAGCTGAGTAGGCACGAATCAAACAGTCAGCAGGCAATAATCATGGAACTCAGGTGTGAGGAATCATGCTGCTCAGCTGGCAATAATCAAGCAGCTGAGCAGGCAGGAATTACGCAGCACAGCTGGCAATTGTCAAGCAGATGACAGGCAGGAATCGTGCAGCTCAGCTGGCAATTGTCAAGCAGATGAGCAGACAGTAATCACGCAGCTCAGCAGGCCCTGATCACGTGACTGAGCATGCACTGTTCACGTGGCTGATCATACACTGATCACGTGATGATCATGCACTGATCACTTGGATATCATGCACTGATCACGTGGCTGATCATACACTGTTCACGTGTCTGACCATGCACTGATCACGTGGCTGATCATACACTGCTCACGTAACTGATCATGCACTGATCACGTGGCTATCATGCACTGATCACGTGACTGATCATGCACTGATCACGTGGCTGATCATGCACTGATCACGTGGCTTATCATGCACTGATCATGTGACTGATCATGTGCTGATCATGTTTGGTGTCACACACTGATCATGTGCCTCTGGAGGCAATGAACATAGAGCTGAGTAGGAATCAGTCAGCAGGCTATAATCATGGAACTCACCTCTGAGAAATCATGCTGCTCAGCTGGCAATAATCAAGTAGATGAGCAGGCAGGAATTATGCAGCACAGGTGGCAATTGTCAAGGAGATGACAGGCAGGAATCGTGTAGCTCAGCTGGAAATTGTCAAGCAGATGAGCAGACACTAATCACGCAGCTCAGCATGCACTGATCACGTGACTGATCATGCACTGATCACGTGGCTGATCATGCACTGATCACGTGACTGATCATGCACTGATCACGTGACTGATCATGCACTGATCACGTGGCTGATCATGCACTGATCACGTGGCTGATCATGCACTGATCACGTGGCTGATCATGCACTGATCACGTGACTGATCATGCACTGATCACGTGACTGATCATGCACTGATCACGTGGCTATCATGCACTACTCACGTGGCTGATCATGCAATGATCATGTAGCTACCATGTACAGGTCACGTGAATGATCATACACCCATCAGGTGACTGATCATGCACTGATCACGTGGCTATCATGCACTGATCACGAGACTGATCATGCACTGATCACGTCTATATCATGCACTGATCACATGACTGCCCATGCACTGATCACGTGGATGATCATACACTAATCATGTGACAGATCATGCACTGATCACGTGGCTGATCATGCACTGATACCGTGACTGAGCATGGACTGATCACATGACTATCATGTAGTGATCACGTGACTTAATGGCGCTGATCATGTGACTGATCATGCGCTGATCATGTTTGCTATCATACACTGATCATGTGCCTCTGGAGGCAATAAACAAAGAGCTGAGTAGGCACGAATCAAACAGTCAGCAGGCAATAATCATGGAACTCAGCTGTGAGGAATCATGCTGCTCAGCTGGCAATAATCAAGCAGCTGAGCAGGCAGGAATTACGCAGCACAGCTGGCAATTGTCAAGCAGATGACAGGCAGGAATCGTGCAGCTCAGCTGGCAATTGTCAAGCAGATGAGCAGACAGTAATCACGCAGCTCAGCAGGCCCTGATCACGTGACTGAGCATGCACTGTTCACGTGGCTGATCATACACTGATCACGTGATTGATCATGCACTGATCACTTGGATATCATGCACTGATCACGTGGCTGATCATACACTGTTCACGTGTCTGACCATGCACTGATCACGTGGCTGATCATACACTGCTCACGTAACTGATCATGCACTGATCACGTGGCTATCATGCACTGATCACGTGGCTGAACATGCACTGTTCACGTGGCTGATCACACACCTGTCACGTGACATATCATGCACTGATCACGTGGCACTCATGCACTGATCACGTGGCTGATCATACTCTGCTCACGTAACTCATCATGCACACATCACGTGGCTATCATGCACTGCTCACGTGGCTGATCATGGAATGATCACGTAGCTACCATATACTGGTCACGTGACTGATCATGCACAGATCACGTAAATGATCATGCACTGTTCACGTGACTGATCATGTACTGATCACGTGACTGATCATGCACTGATCACGTGGCTGATCATGCACTGATCACGTGGCTGATCATGCACTGATCACGTGGCTGATCATGCACTGATCACGTGGCTGATCATGCACTGATCACGTGACTGATCATGCACTGATCACGTGGCTATCATGCACTGATCACGTGCTGATCATGCACTGATCACGCAGCTATCATGCTGATCACGTGACTGATCATGCACTGATCACGTGGCTGATCATGCACTGATCACGTGACTGATCATGCACTGATCACGTGACTGATCATGCACTGATCACGTGGCTATCATGCACTGATCACGTGGCTGATCATGCACTGATCACGTAGCTACCATGTACTGGTCACGTGACTGATCATGCACTGATCACGTAATTGATCATGCACTGATCACGTGGCTGATCATGCACTGATCACGTGACTGATCATGCACTGATCACGTGACTGATCATGCACTGATCACGTGGCTATCATGCACTGATCACGTGGCTGATCATGCACTGATCACGTGCCTGATCATGCACTGATCACATGACTGATCATGCACTGATCACGTGCTGATCATGCACTGATCACGTGGCTATCATGCACTACTCACGTGGCTGATCATGCAATGATCACGTAGCTACCATGTACTGGTCACGTGACTGATCATGCACTGATCACGTGACTGATCATGCACTGATCACGTGGCTATCATGCACTGATCACGTGGCTGATCATGCACTGATCACGTGCCTGATCATGCACTGATCACGTGACTGATCATGCACTGATCACGTGCAATCATGCACTGATCACGTGGCTGATCATGCACTGATCACGTGGCTATCATGCACTGATCACGTGGCTATCATGCACTGATCACGTGGCTGATCATGCACTGATACCGTGACTGAGCATGGACTGATCACATGACTATCATGTAGTGATCACGTGACTTAATGGCGCTGATCATGTGACTGATCATGCACTGATCATGTTTGCTATCATACACTGATCATGTGCCTCTGGAGGCAATAAACAAAGAGCTGAGTAGGCACGAATCAAACAGTCAGCAGGCAATAATCATGGAACTCAGCTGTGAGGAATCATGCTGCTCAGCTGGCAATAATCAAGCAGCTGAGCAGGCAGGAATTACGCAGCACAGCTGGCAATTGTCAAGCAGATGACAGGCAGGAATCATGCAGCTCAGCTGGCAATTGTCAAGCAGATGAGCAGACAGTAATCACGCAGCTCAGCAGGCCCTGATCACGTGACTGAGCATGCACTGTTCACGTGGCTGATCATACACTGATCACGTGATTGATCATGCAATTATCACTTGGATATCATGCACTGATCACGTGGCTGATCATACACTGTTCACGTGTCTGACCATGCACTGATCACGTGGCTGATCATACACTGCTCACGTAACTGATCATGCACTGATCACGTGGCTGATCATGCACTGATCACGTGGCTGATCATGCACTGATCACGTGACTGATCATGCACTGATCACGTGACTGATCATGCACTGATCACGTGGCTATCATGCACTGATCACGTGGCTGATCATGCACTGATCACGCAGCTACCATGCACTGGTCACGTGACTGATCATGCACTGATCACGTAATTGATCATGCACTGATCACTGGCTTATCATGCACTGATCATGTGACTGATCATGTGCTGATCATGTTTGGTGTCATACACTGATCATGTGCATCTGGAGGCAATGAACAAAGAGCTGAGTAGGCAGGAATCAGTCAGCAGGCTATAATCATGGAACTCAGCTCTGAGAAATCATGCTGCTCAGCTGGCAATAATCAAGTAGATGAGCAGGCAGGAATTATGCAGCACAGCTGGCAATTGTCAAGTAGATGATCAGACAGTAATCACGCAGCTCATCATGCACTGATCACGTGACTGATCATGCACTGATCACGTGGCTGATCACACACTATCACGTGACTGATCATGCACTGATCACGTGGCTATCATGCACTGATCACGTGACTGATCATGCACTGATCACGTGACTGTCATGCACTGATCACGTGGCTGATCATGCACTGATCACGTGGCTGATCATGCACTGATCACGTGACTGATCATGCACTGATCACGTGGCTGATCATGCACTGATCACGTGACTGATCATGCACTGATCACGTGGCTATCATGCACTGATCACGTGGCTGATCATGCACTGATCACGTAGCTATCATGCACTGATCACGTGACTGATCATGCACTGATCACGTGACTGATCATGCACTGATCACGTGGCTGATCATGCACTGATCACGTGGCTGATCATGCACTGATCACGTGACTGATCATGCACTGATCACGTGACTGATCATGCACTGATCACGTGGCTATCATGCACTGATCACGTGGCTGATCATACTGATCACGTGCCTGATCATGCACTGATCACGTGGCTGATCATGCACTGATCACGTGGCTATCATGCACTGATCACGTGGCTGATCATGCAATGATCACGTAGCTATCATGCACTGATCACGTGACTGATCATGCACTGATCACGTGACTGATCATGCACTGATCACGTGCTGATCATGCACTGATCACGTGACTGATCATGCACTGATCACGTGACTGATCATGCACTGATCACGTGGATATCATGCACTGATCACGTGGCTGATCATGCACTGATCACGTGTCTGATCATGCACTGATCACGTGGCTGATCATGCACTGATCACGTAACTGATCATGCACTGATCACGTGGATCATGCACTGATCACGTGGCTGATCATGCACTGATCACGTGGCTGATCACACACTGATCACGTGACTGATCATGCACTGATCACGTGGCTGATCATACACTGATCACGTGACTGATCATGCACACATCACGTGGCTATCATGCACTGATCACGTGGCTGATCATGCAATGATCACGTAGCTACCATATACTGGTCACGTGACTGATCATGCACTGATCACGTAAATGATCATGCACTGATCACGTGACTGATCATGCACTGATCACGTGACTGATCATGCACTGATCACGTGGCTATCATGCACTGCTCACGTGGCTGATCATGCAATGATCACGTAGCAACCATGTACTGGTCACGTGACTGATCATGCACTGATCACGTAATTGATCATGCACTGATCACGTGACTGATCATGCACTGATCACGTGGCTGATCACACACTGATCACGTGACTGATCATGCACTGATCACGTGGCTATCATGCACTGATCACGTGGCTGATCATGCACTGATCACGTGGCTGATCATGCACTGATCACGTGGCTGATCATGCACTGATCACGTGACTGATCATGCACTGATCACGTGGCTATCATGCACTGATCACGTGGCTGATCATGCACTGATCACGTGGCTATCATGCACTGATCACGTGGCTGATCATGCACTGATCACGTAGCTATCATGCACTGATCACGTGACTGATCATGCACTGATCACGTGACTGATCATGCACTGATCACGTGGCTGATCATGCACTGATCACGTGACTGATCATGCACTGATCACGTGGCTGATCATGCACTGATCACGTGGCTGATCATGCACTGATCACGTGACTGATCATGCACTGATCACGTGACTGATCATGCACTGATCACGTGGCTATCATGCACTGATCACGTGGCTGTCATGCACTGATCACGTGACTGATCATGCACTGATCACGTGACTGATCATGCACTGATCACGTGACTGATCATGCACTGATCACGTGGCTATCATGCACTGATCACGTGGCTGATCATGCACTGATCACGTGGCTGATCACACACTATCACGTGACTGATCATGCACTGATCACGTGGCTATCATGCACTGATCACGTGGCTGATCATGCACTGATCACGTGACTGATCATGCACTGATCACGTGGCTGATCATGCACTGATCACGTGACTGATCATGCACTGATCACGTGACTGATCATGCACTGATCACGTGGTATCATGCACTGATCACGTGGCTGATCATGCACTGATCACGTAGCTACCATGCACTGATCACGTGACTGATCATGCACTGATCACGTAACTGATCATGCACTGATCACGTGGCTGATCATGCACTGATCACGTGACTGATCATGCACTGATCACGTGACTGATCATGCACTGATCACGTGACTGATCATGCACTGATCACGTGGCTATCATGCACTGATCACGTGGCTGATCATGCACTGATCACGTGGCTATCATGCACTGATCACGTGACTGATCATGCACTGATCACGTAATTGATCATGCACTGATCACGTGGCTGATCATGCACTGATCACGTGACTGATCATGCACTGATCACGTGGCTGATCATGCACTGATCACGTGGCTATCATGCACTGATCACGTGGCTGATCATGCACTGATCACGTAGCTACCATGCACTGGTCACGTGACTGATCATGCACTGATCACGTGACTGATCATGCACTGATCACGTGGCTGATCATGCACTGATCACGTGACTGATCATGCACTGATCACGTCTGATCATGCACTGATCACGTGACTGATCATGCACTGATCACGTGGCTGATCATGCACTGATCACGTGACTGATCATGCACTGATCACGTGACTGATCATGCACTGATCACGTGGCTATCATGCACTGCTCACGTGGCTGATCATGCATGATCACGCAGCTACCATGTACTGGTCACGTGACTGATCATGCACTGATCACGTGACTGATCATGCAGTGATCACGTGGCTATCATGCACTACTCACGTGGCTGATCATGCAATGATCATGTAGCTACCATGTACAGGTCACGTGAATGATCATACACCCATCAGGTGACTGATCATGCACTGATCACGTGGCTATCATGCACTGATCACGAGACTGATCATGCACTGATCACGTCTATATCATGCACTGATCACATGACTGCCCATGCACTGATCACGTGGATGATCATACACTAATCATGTGACAGATCATGCACTGATCACGTGGCTGATCATGCACTGATACCGTGACTGAGCATGGACTGATCACATGACTATCATGTAGTGATCACGTGACTTAATGGCGCTGATCATGTGACTGATCATGCGCTGATCATGTTTGCTATCATACACTGATCATGTGCCTCTGGAGGCAATAAACAAAGAGCTGAGTAGGCACGAATCAAACAGTCAGCAGGCAATAATCATGGAACTCAGCTGTGAGGAATCATGCTGCTCAGCTGGCAATAATCAAGCAGCTGAGCAGGCAGGAATTACGCAGCACAGCTGGCAATTGTCAAGCAGATGACAGGCAGGAATCGTGCAGCTCAGCTGGCAATTGTCAAGCAGATGAGCAGACAGTAATCACGCAGCTCAGCAGGCCCTGATCACGTGACTGAGCATGCACTGTTCACGTGGCTGATCATACACTGATCACGTGATTGATCATGCACTGATCACTTGGATATCATGCACTGATCACGTGGCTGATCATACACTGTTCACGTGTCTGACCATGCACTGATCACGTGGCTGATCATACAATGCTCACGTAACTGATCATGCACTGATCACGTGGCTATCATGCACTGATCACGTGGCTGATCATGCACTGTTCACGTGGCTGATCATGCACTGATCACGTGGCTATCATGCACTGATCACGTGGCTGATCATGCACTGATCACGTGGCTATCATGTACTGGTCACGTGACTGATCATGCACTGATCACGTGACTGATCATGCACTGATCACGTGGCTATCATGCACTGATCACGTGGCTGATCATGCACTGATCACGTGACTGATCATGCACTGATCACGTGACTGATCATGCACTGATCACGTGCTATCATGCACTGATCACGTGGCTGATCATGCACTGATCACGTGGCTGATCATGCACTGATCACGTGGCTATCATGCACTGATCACGTGGCTGATCATGCACTGATACCGTGACTGATCATGCACTGATCACATGACTATCATGCACTGATCACGTGACTTAATGGCACTGATCATGTGACTGATCATGCACTGATCATGTTTGCTATCATACACTGATCATGTGCCTCTGGAGGCAATAAACAAAGAGCTGAGTAGGCACGAATCAAACAGTCAGCAGGCAATAATCATGGAACTCAGCTGTGAGGAATCATGCTGCTCAGCTGGCAATAATCAAGCAGCTGAGCAGGCAGGAATTACACAGCACAGCTGGCAATTGTCAAGCAGATGACAGGCAGGAATCATGCAGCTCAGCTGGCAATTGTCAAGCAGATGAGCAGACAGTAATCACGCAGCTCAGCAGGCCCTGATCACGTGACTGAGCATGCACTGATCACGTGGCTGATCATGCACTGATCACGTGACTGATCATGCACTGATCACGTGGATATCATGCACTGATCACGTGGCTGATCATGCACTGATCACGTGTCTGATCATGCACTGATCACGTGGCTGATCATGCACTGATCACGTGACTGATCATGCACTGATCACGTGGCTGATCATGCACTGATCACGTGGCTGATCATGCACTGATCATGCAGCTACCATGTACTGGTCACGTGACTGATCATGCACTGATCACGTGACTGATCATGCACTGATCACGTGGCTGATCATGCACTGATCACGTGACTGATCATGCACTGATCACGTGACTGATCATGCACTGATCACGTGGCTATCATGCACTGATCACGTGGCTGATCATGCACTGATCACGCAGCTACCATGCACTGATCACGTGACTGATCATGCACTGATCACGTAATTGATCATGCACTGATCACGTGGCTTATCATGCACTGATCATGTGACTGATCATGCACTGATCATGTTTGGTATCATACACTGATCATGTGCATCTGCAGGCAATGAACAAAGAGCTGAGTAGGCAGGAATCAGTCAGCAGGCTATAATCATGGAACTCAGCTGTGAGGAATCATGCTGCTCAGCTGGCAATAATCAAGTAGATGAGCAGGCAGGAATTATGCAGCACAGGTGGCAATTGTCAAGCAGATGACAGGCAGGAATCGTGCAGCTCAGCTGGCAATTGTCAAGCAGATGAGCAGACAGTAATCACGCAGCTCAGCAGGCCCTGATCACGTGACTGAGCATGCACTGTTCACGTGGCTGATCACACACTGATCACGTGACTGATCATGCACTGATCACGTGGCTATCATGCACTGATCACGTGACTGATCATGCACTGATCACGTAACTGTCATGCACTGATCACGTGGCTATCATGCACTGATCACGTGGCTGATCATGCACTGATCACGTGGCTATCATGCACTGATCACGTGGCTGATCATGCACTGATCACGGGACTGATCATGCACTGATCACGGGCTATCATGCACTGATCACATGACTGACATGCACTGATCACGTGCGATCATGCACTGATCACGTGACTGATCATGCACTGATCACGTGACTGATCATGCACTGATCACGTGGCTGATCATGCACTGATCACGTGACTGATCATGCACTGATCACGTGGCTGATCATGCACTGATCACGTGGCTGATCATGCACTGATCACGTGACTGATCATGCACTGATCACGTGACTGATCATGCACTGATCACGTGGCTATCATGCACTGATCACGTGGCTGATCATGCACTGATCACGTGACTGATCATGCACTGATCACGTGGCTATCATGCACTGATCACTGGCTATCATGCACTGATCACGTGGCTGATCATGCACTGATCACGTGACTGATCATGCACTGATCACGTCTATATCATGCACTGATCACGTGACTGATCATGCACTGATCACGTGGATGATCATGCACTGATCACGTGACTGATCATGCACTGATCACGTGGCTATCATGCACTGATCACGTGGCTGATCATGCACTGATCACGTAGCTATCATGCACTGATCACGTGACTGATCATGCACTGATCACGTAATTGATCATGCACTGATCACGTGGCTGATCATGCACTGATCACGTGGCTGATCATGCACTGATCACGTGACTGATCATGCACTGATCACGTGACTGATCATGCACTGATCACGTGGCTGATCATGCACTGATCACGTGGCTATCATGCACTGATCACGTGGCTGATCATGCAATGATCACGTAGCTATCATGCACTGATCACGTGACTGATCATGCACTGATCACGTGATTGATCATGCACTGATCACGTGACTGATCATGCACTGATCACGTGACTGATCATGCACTGATCACGTGACTGATCATGCACTGATCACGTGGCTATCATGCACTGATCACGTGGCTGATCATGCACTGATCACGCAGCTACCATGCACTGATCACGTGACTGATCATGCACTGATCACATAACTGATCATGCACTGATCACGTGGCTTATCATGCACTGATCATGTGACTGATCATGCACTGATCATGTTTGGTCATACACTGATCATGTGCCTCTGGAGGCAATGAACAAAGAGCTGAGTAGGCAGGAATCAGTCAGCAGGCTATAATCATGGAACTCAGCTCTGAGAAATCATGCTGCTCAGCTGGCAATAATCAAGTAGATGAGCAGGCAGGAATTACGCAGCACAGGTGGCAATTGTCAAGCAGATGACAGGCAGGAATCATGCAGCTCAGCTGGCAATTGTCAAGCAGATGAGCAGACAGTAATCACGCAGCTCAGCAGGCCCTGATCACGTGACTGAGCATGCACTGTTCACGTGGCTGATCACACACTGATCACGTGACTGATCATGCACTGATCACGTGACTGATCATGCACTGATCACGTGGCTATCATGCACTGATCACGTGGCTGATCATGCACTGATCACGGGACTGATCATGCACTGATCACGTGACTGATCATGCACTGATCACGTGGCTGATCATGCACTGATCACGTGGCTATCATGCACTGATCACGTGGCTGATCATGCACTGATCACGTAGGTACCATGCACTGATCACGTGACTGATCATGCACTGATCACGTGACTGATCATGCACTGATCACGTGGCTGATCATGCACTGATCACGTGGCTGATCATGCACTGATCACGTGGCTGATCATGCACTGATCACGTGGCTGATCATGCACTGATCACGTGACTGATCATGCACTGATCACGTGACTGATCATGCACTGATCACGTGGCTATCATGCACTGATCACGTGGCTGATCATGCACTGATCACGTGACTGATCATGCACTGATCACGTGACTGATCATGCACTGATCACGTGACTGATCATGCACTGATCACGTGGCTATCATGCACTGATCACGTGGATGATCATGCACTGATCACGTGGCTGATCACACACGATCACGTGACTGATCATGCACTGATCACGTGGCTATCATGCACTGATCACGTGGCTATCATGCACTGATCACGTGGCTGATCATGCACTGATCACGTGACTGATCATGCACTGATCACGTGGCTGATCATGCACTGATCACGTGACTGATCATGCACTGATCACGTGACTGATCATGCACTGATCACGTGGTATCATGCACTGATCACGTGGCTGATCATGCAATGATCACGTAGCTACCATGTACTGGTCACGTGACTGATCATGCACTGATCACGTAATTGATCATGCACTGATCACGTGGCTGATCATGCACTGATCACGTGACTGATCATGCACTGATCACGTGACTGATCATGCACTGATCACGTGGCTATCATGCACTGATCACGTGGCTGATCATGCACTGATCACGTGACTGATCATGCACTGATCACGTGACTGATCATGCACTGATCACGTGGCTATCATGCACTGATCACGTGGCTGATCATGCACTGATCACGTGACTGATCATGCACTGATCACGTGGCTGATCATGCACTGATCACGTGACTGATCATGCACTGATCACGTGACTGATCATGCACTGATCACGTGGCTATCATGCACTGATCACGTGGCTGATCATGCACTGATCACGCAGCTATCATGCACTGATCACGTGACTGATCATGCACTGATCACGTGGCTGATCATGCACTGATCACGTGGCTGATCATGCACTGATCACGTGGCTGATCATGCACTGATCACGTGACTGATCATGCACTGATCACGTGGCTGATCATGCACTGATCACGTGGCTGATCATGCACTGATCACGTGGCTATCATGCACTGATCACGTGACTGATCATGCACTGATCACGTGACTGATCATGCACTGATCACGTGGCTGATCATGCACTGATCACGTGACTGATCATGCACTGATCACGTGGCTGATCATGCACTGATCACGTGACTGATCATGCACTGATCACGTGGCTATCATGCACTGCTCACGTGGCTGATCATGCATGATCACGCAGCTACCATGTACTGGTCACGTGACTGATCATGCACTGATCACGTGACTGATCATGCAGTGATCACGTGGCTATCATGCACTACTCACGTGGCTGATCATGCAATGATCATGTAGCTACCATGTACAGGTCACGTGAATGATCATACACCCATCAGGTGACTGATCATGCACTGATCACGTGGCTATCATGCACTGATCACGAGACTGATCATGCACTGATCACGTCTATATCATGCACTGATCACATGACTGCCCATGCACTGATCACGTGGATGATCATACACTAATCATGTGACAGATCATGCACTGATCACGTGGCTGATCATGCACTGATACCGTGACTGAGCATGGACTGATCACATGACTATCATGTAGTGATCACGTGACTTAATGGCGCTGATCATGTGACTGATCATGCGCTGATCATGTTTGCTATCATACACTGATCATGTGCCTCTGGAGGCAATAAACAAAGAGCTGAGTAGGCACGAATCAAACAGTCAGCAGGCAATAATCATGGAACTCAGCTGTGAGGAATCATGCTGCTCAGCTGGCAATAATCAAGCAGCTGAGCAGGCAGGAATTACGCAGCACAGCTGGCAATTGTCAAGCAGATGACAGGCAGGAATCGTGCAGCTCAGCTGGCAATTGTCAAGCAGATGAGCAGACAGTAATCACGCAGCTCAGCAGGCCCTGATCACGTGACTGAGCATGCACTGTTCACGTGGCTGATCATACACTGATCACGTGATTGATCATGCACTGATCACTTGGATATCATGCACTGATCACGTGGCTGATCATACACTGTTCACGTGTCTGACCATGCACTGATCACGTGGCTGATCATACACTGCTCACGTAACTGATCATGCACTGATCACGTGGCTATCATGCACTGATCACGTGGCTGAACATGCACTGTTCACGTGGCTGATCACACACCTGTCACGTGACATATCATGCACTGATCACGTGGCACTCATGCACTGATCACGTGGCTGATCATACTCTGCTCACGTAACTCATCATGCACACATCACGTGGCTATCATGCACTGCTCACGTGGCTCGTCATGGAATGATCACGTAGCTACCATATACTGGTCACGTGACTGATCATGCACAGATCACGTAAATGATCATGCACTGTTCACGTGACTGATCATGTACTGATCACGTGACTGATCATGCACTGATCACGTGGCTATCATGCTCTGCTCACGTGGCTGATCATGCAACGATCACGTAGCAACCATGTACTGGTCACGTGACTGATCATGCACTGATCACGTAATTGATCCTGCACTGATCACGTGGCTCATCATGCACTGATCACGTGGCTGATCACACACGTATCACGTGACTGATCATGCACTGATCACGTGACTAATCATGCACTGATCACGTGGCTATCATGCACTGATCACGTGGATATCATGCACTGATCACGTGGCTGATCACACACGTATCACGTGACTGATCATGCACTGATCACGTGGCTGATCATGCACTGATCACGTGACTGATCATGCACTGATCACGTGGCTATCATGCACTGATCACGTGGCTGATCATGCACTGATCACGTAGCTATCATGCACTGTCACGTGACTGATCATGCACTGATCACGTGGCTGATCATGCACTGATCACGTGACTGATCATGCACTGATCACGTGACTGATCATGCACTGATCACGTGGCTATCATGCACTGATCACGTGGCTGATCATGCACTGATCACGTAGCTATCATGCACTGATCACGTGACTGATCATGCACTGATCACGTAATTGATCATGCACTGATCACGTGGCTGATCATGCACTGATCACGTGACTGATCATGCACTGATCACGTGACTGATCATGCACTGATCACGTGGCTATCATGCACTGATCACGTGGCTGATCATGCACTGATCACGTGACTGATCATGCACTGATCACGTGACTGATCATGCACTGATCACGTGGCTATCATGCACTGATCACGTGGCTGATCATGCACTGATCACGTGACTGATCATGCACTGATCACGTGACTGATCATGCACTGATCACGTGGCTATCATGCACTGATCACGTGACTATCATGCACTGATCACGTGCTGATCATGCACTGATCACGTGACTGATCATGCACTGATCACGTGGTATCATGCACTGATCACGTGGCTGATCATGCACTGATCACGTGGCTGATCATGCACTGATCACGTGGCTATCATGCACTGATCACGTGACTGATCATGCACTGATCACGTAGCTTACATGCACTGATCACGTGACTGATCATGCACTGATCACGTAACTGATCATGCACTGATCACGTGACTGATCATGCACTGATCACGTGACTGATCATGCACTGATCACGTGGTATCATGCACTGATCACGTGGCTGATCATGCACTGATCACGTAGCTACCATGCACTGGTCACGTGACTGATCATGCACTGATCACGTAACTGATCATGCACTGATCACGTGGCTGATCATGCACTGATCACGTGACTGATCATGCACTGATCACGTGACTGATCATGCACTGATCACGTGGCTATCATGCACTGATCACGTGGCTGATCATGCACTGATCACGTGGCTGATCATGCACTGATCACGTGACTGATCATGCACTGATCACGTGGATATCATGCACTGATCACGTGGCTGATCATGCACTGATCACGTGTCTGATCATGCACTGATCACGTGGCTGATCATGCACTGATCACGTAGCTGATCATGCACTGATCACGTGGCTATCATGCACTGATCACGTGGCTGATCATGCACTGATCACGTGGCTGATCACACACTGTCACGTGACTGATCATGCACTGATCACGTGGCACTCATGCACTGATCACGTGGCTGATCATACACTGATCACGTAACTGATCATGCACTGATCACGTGGCTATCATGCACTGATCACGTGGCTGATCATGCAATGATCACGTAGCTACCATATACTGGTCACGTGACTGATCATGCACTGATCACGTAAATGATCATGCACTGATCACGTGACTGATCATGCACTGATCACGTGACTGATCATGCACTGATCACGTGGCTATCATGCACTGCTCACGTGGCTGATCATGCAATGATCACGTAGCTACCATGTACTGATCACGTGACTGATCATGCACTGATCACGTAATTGATCATGCACTGATCACGTGACTGATCATGCACTGATCACGTGGCTGATCATGCACTGATCACGTGACTGATCATGCACTGATCACGTGGCTATCATGCACTGATCACGTGGCTATCATGCACTGATCACGTGGATATCATGCACTGATCACGTGGCTGATCATGCACTGATCACGTGACTGATCATGCACTGATCACGTGGCTATCATGCACTGATCACGTGGCTGATCATGCACTGATCACGTAGCTATCATGCACTGATCACGTGACTGATCATGCACTGATCACGTGACTGATCATGCACTGATCACGTGGCTGATCATGCACTGATCACGTGGCTATCATGCACTGATCACGTGGCTGATCATGCACTGATCACGCAGCTATCATGCACTGATCACGTGACTGATCATGCACTGATCACGTGGCTGATCATGCACTGATCACGTGACTGATCATGCACTGATCACGTGGCTGATCATGCACTGATCACGTGACTGATCATGCACTGATCACGTGGCTGATCATGCACTGATCACGTGGCTGATCATGCACTGATCACGTGGCTATCATGCACTGATCACGTGACTGATCATGCACTGATCACGTGACTGATCATGCACTGATCACGTGGCTGATCATGCACTGATCACGTGTCTGATCATGCACTGATCACGTGGCTGATCATACACTGATCACGTAACTGATCATGCACTGATCACGTGGCTATCATGCACTGATCACGTGGCTGATCATGCACTGATCACGTGGCTGATCACACACTGTCACGTGACTATCATGCACTGATCACGTGGCACTCATGCACTGATCACGTGGCTGATCATGCACTGATCACGTGGCTGATCATGCACTGATCACGTGGCTATCATGCACTGATCACGTGACTGATCATGCACTGATCACGTGGCTGATCATGCACTGATCACGTGGCTATCATGCACTGATCACGTGGCTGATCATGCACTGATCACGCAGCTATCATGTACTGATCACGTGACTGATCATGCACTGATCACGTGGCTGATCATGCACTGATCACGTGGCTGATCATGCACTGATCACGTGGCTGATCATGCACTGATCACGTGACTGATCATGCACTGATCACGTGGCTGATCATGCACTGATCACGTGGCTGATCATGCACTGATCACGTGGCTATCATGCACTGATCACGTGACTGATCATGCACTGATCACGTGGCTGATCATGCACTGATCACGTGACTGATCATGCACTGATCACGTGGCTGATCATGCACTGATCACGTGACTGATCATGCACTGATCACGTGGCTATCATGCACTGCTCACGTGGCTGATCATGCATGATCACGCAGCTACCATGTACTGGTCACGTGACTGATCATGCACTGATCACGTGACTGATCATGCAGTGATCACGTGGCTATCATGCACTACTCACGTGGCTGATCATGCAATGATCATGTAGCTACCATGTACAGGTCACGTGAATGATCATACACCCATCAGGTGACTGATCATGCACTGATCACGTGGCTATCATGCACTGATCACGAGACTGATCATGCACTGATCACGTCTATATCATGCACTGATCACATGACTGCCCATGCACTGATCACGTGGATGATCATACACTAATCATGTGACAGATCATGCACTGATCACGTGGCTGATCATGCACTGATACCGTGACTGAGCATGGACTGATCACATGACTATCATGTAGTGATCACGTGACTTAATGGCGCTGATCATGTGACTGATCATGCGCTGATCATGTTTGCTATCATACACTGATCATGTGCCTCTGGAGGCAATAAACAAAGAGCTGAGTAGGCACGAATCAAACAGTCAGCAGGCAATAATCATGGAACTCAGCTGTGAGGAATCATGCTGCTCAGCTGGCAATAATCAAGCAGCTGAGCAGGCAGGAATTACGCAGCACAGCTGGCAATTGTCAAGCAGATGACAGGCAGGAATCGTGCAGCTCAGCTGGCAATTGTCAAGCAGATGAGCAGACAGTAATCACGCAGCTCAGCAGGCCCTGATCACGTGACTGAGCATGCACTGTTCACGTGGCTGATCATACACTGATCACGTGATTGATCATGCACTGATCACTTGGATATCATGCACTGATCACGTGGCTGATCATACACTGTTCACGTGTCTGACCATGCACTGATCACGTGGCTGATCATACACTGCTCACGTAACTGATCATGCACTGATCACGTGGCTGATCATGCACTGATCACGTGGCTGATCATGCACTGATCACGTAACTGATCATGCACTGATCACGTGGCTATCATGCACTGATCACGTGGCTGATCATGCACTGATCACGTGGCTGATCACACACTGTCACGTGACTATCATGCACTGATCACGTGGCACTCATGCACTGATCACGTGGCTGATCATACACTGCTCACGTAACTGATCATGCACACATCACGTGGCTATCATGCACTGCTCACGTGGCTCGTCATGCAATGATCACGTAGCTACCATATACTGGTCACGTGACTGATCATGCACTGATCACGTAAATGATCATGCACTGTTCACGTGACTGATCATGCACTGATCACGTGACTGATCATGCACTGATCACGTGGCTATCATGCACTGCTCACGTGGCTGATCATGCAACGATCACGTAGCAACCATGTACTGGTCACGTGACTGATCATGCACTGATCACGTAATTGATCATGCACTGATCACGTGGCTCATCATGCACTGATCACGTGGCTGATCACACACGTATCACGTGACTGATCATGCACTGATCACGTGACTGATCATGCACTGATCACGTGGCTATCATGCACTGATCACGTGGATATCATGCACTGATCACGTGGCTGATCACACACGTATCACGTGACTGATCATGCACTGATCACGTGGCTATCATGCACTGATATCATGCACTGATCACGTGGCTGATCACACTGATCACGTGACTGATCATGCACTGATCACGTGGCTATCATGCACTGATCACGTGGCTGATCATGCACTGATCACGTAGCTACCATGTACTGATCACGTGACTGATCATGCACTGATCACGTGGCTGATCATGCACTGATCACGTGACTGATCATGCACTGATCACGTGGCTGATCATGCACTGATCACGTGGCTATCATGCACTGATCACGTGGCTGATCATGCACTGATCACGCAGCTACATGCACTGATCACGTGACTGATCATGCACTGATCACGTGACTGATCATGCACTGATCACGTGGCTTATCATGCATTGATCATGTGACTGATCATGCACTGATCATGTTTGGTATCATACACTGATCATGTGCCTCTGGAGGCAATGAACAAAGAGCTGAGTAGGCACGAATCAGTCAGGCAATAATCATGGAACTCAGCTGTGAGAAATCATGCTGCTCAGCTGGCAATAATCAAGCAGCTGAGCAGGCAGGAATTATGCAGCACAGCTGGCAATTGTCAAGCAGATGACAGGCAGGAATCGTGCAGCTCAGCTGGCAATTGTCAAGCAGATGAGCAGACAGTAATCACGCAGCTCAGCAGGCCCTGATCACGTGACTGAGCATGCACTGTTCACGTGGCTGATCATACACTGATCACGTGACTGATCATGCACTGATCACGTGGCTATCATGCACTGATCACGTGGCTGATCATGCACTGATCACGTGACTGATCATGCACTGATCACGTGGCTATCATGCACTGATCACGTGGCTGATCATGCACTGATCACGGGACTGATCATGCACTGATCACGGGCTATCATGCACTGATACATGACTGACATGCACTGATCACGTGCTGATCATGCACTGATCACGTGACTGATCATGCACTGATCACGTGACTGATCATGCACTGATCACGTGGCTATCATGCACTGATCACGTGGCTGATCATGCACTGATCACGTGACTGATCATGCACTGATCACGTGGCTATCATGCACTGATCACGTGGCTGATCATGCACTGATCACGTAGCTATCATGCACTGATCACGTGACTGATCATGCACTGATCACGTGGCTGATCATGCACTGATCACGTGACTGATCATGCACTGATCACGTGACTGATCATGCACTGATCACGTGGATATCATGCACTGATCACGTGGCTGATCATGCACTGATCACGTGTCTGACCATGCACTGATCACGTGGCTGATCATGCACTGATCACGTAACTGATCATGCACTGATCACGTGGCTATCATGCACTGATCACGTGGCTGATCATGCACTGATCACGTGGCTGATCACACACTGTCACGTGACTGATCATGCACTGATCACGTGGCACTCATGCACTGATCACGTGGCTGATCATACACTGATCACGTAACTGATCATGCACTGATCACGTGGCTATCATGCACTGATCACGTGGCTGATCATGCAATGATCACGTAGCTGCATATACTGGTCACGTGACTGATCATGCACTGATCACGTAAATGATCATGCACTGATCACGTGACTGATCATGCACTGATCACGTGACTGATCATGCACTGATCACGTGGCTATCATGCACTGATCACGTGGCTGATCATGCACTGATCACGTAGCAACCATGTACTGGTCACGTGACTGATCATGCACTGATCACGTAATTGATCATGCACTGATCACGTGACTGATCATGCACTGATCACGTGGCTGATCACACACTGATCACGTGACTGATCATGCACTGATCACGTGGCTATCATGCACTGATCACGTGGCTATCATGCACTGATCACGTGGACATCATGCACTGATCACGTGGCTGATCACACACTGATCACATGACTGATCATGCACTGATCACGTGGCTATCATGCACTGATCACGTGGCTATCATGCACTGATCACGTGGCTGATCATGCACTGATCACGTGGCTATCATGCACTGATCACGTGACTGATCATGCACTGATCACGTAATTGATCATGCACTGATCACGTGACTGATCATGCACTGATCACGTGACTGATCATGCACTGATCACGTGGCTATCATGCACTGATCACGTGGCTGATCATGCACTGATCACGCAGCTATCATGCACTGATCACGTGACTGATCATGCACTGATCACGTGATTGATCATGCACTGATCACGTGGCTGATCATGCACTGATCACGTGACTGATCATGCACTGATCACGTGACTGATCATGCACTGATCACGTGGCTATCATGCACTGATCACGTGGCTGATCATGCACTGATCACGTAGCTACCATGCACTGATCACGTGACTGATCATGCACTGATCACGTGACTGATCATGCACTGATCACGTGGCTATCATGCACTGATCACATGACTGATCATGCACTGATCACGTGGATGATCATACACTAATCACGTGACAGATCATGCACTGATCACGTGGCTGATCATGCACTGATACCGTGACTGAGCATGGACTGATCACATGACTATCATGTACTGATCACGTGACTTAATGGCGCTGATCATGTGACTGATCATGCGCTGATCATGTTTGCTATCATACACTGATCATGTGCCTCTGGAGGCAATAAACAAAGAGCTGAGTAGGCACGAATCAAACAGTCAGCAGGCAATAATCATGGAACTCAGCTGTGAGGAATCATGCTGCTCAGCTGGCAATAATCAAGCAGCTGAGCAGGCAGGAATTACGCAGCACAGCTGGCAATTGTCAAGCAGATGACAGGCAGGAATCGTGCAGCTCAGCTGGCAATTGTCAAGCAGATGAGCAGACAGTAATCACGCAGCTCAGCAGGCCCTGATCACGTGACTGAGCATGCACTGTTCACGTGGCTGATCATACACTGATCACGTGACTGATCATGCACTGATCACGTGGATATCATGCACTGATCACGTGGCTGATCATACACTGATCACGTGACTGATCATGCACTGATCACGTGGCTGATCATGCACTGATCACGTGGCTGATCATGCACTGATCACGTGGCTGATCATGCACTGATCACGTGGCTATCATGCACTGTCACGTGACTGATCATGCACTGATCACGTGACTGATCATGCACTGATCACGTGGCTATCATGCACTGATCACGTGGCTGATCATGCACTGATCACGTGGCTGATCATGCACTGATCACGTGACTGATCATGCACTGATCACGTAGCTATCATGCACTGATCACGTGGCTGATCATGCACTGATCACGTGGCTGATCATGCACTGATCACGTGGCTATCATGCACTGATCACGTGGCTGATCATGCACTGATACGTGACTGAGCATGGACTGATCACATGACTATCATGCAGTGATCACGTGACTTAATGGCGCTGATCATGTGACTGATCATGCACTGATCATGTTTGCTATCATACACTGATCATGTGCCTCTGGAGGCAATAAACAAAGAGCTGAGTAGGCACGAATCAAACAGTCAGCAGGCAATAATCATGGAACTCAGCTGTGAGGAATCATGCTGCTCAGCTGGCAATAATCAAGCAGCTGAGCAGGCAGGAATTACACAGCACAGCTGGCAATTGTCAAGCAGATGACAGGCAGGAATCATGCAGCTCAGCTGGCAATTGTCAAGCAGATGAGCAGACAGTAATCACGCAGCTCAGCAGGCCCTGATCACGTGACTGAGCATGCACTGTTCACGTGGCTGATCATACACTGATCACGTGATTGATCATGCACTGATCACTTGGATATCATGCACTGATCACGTGGCTGATCATACACTGATCACGTGTCTGACATGCACTGATCACGTGGCTGATCATGCACTGATCACGTAACTGATCATGCACTGATCACGTGGCTGATCATGCACTGATCACGTGGCTGATCATGCACTGATCACGTGGCTATCATGCACTGATCACGTGACTGATCATGCACTGATCACGTGACTGATCATGCACTGATCACGTGGCTGATCATGCACTGATCACGTGACTGATCATGCACTGATCACGTGACTGATCATGCACTGATCACGTGGCTATCATGCACTGATCACGTGGCTGATCATGCACTGATCACGTGACTGATCATGCACTGATCACGTGGCTTATCATGCACTGATCATGTGACTGATCATGCACTGATCATGTTTGGTGTCATACACTGATCATGTGCCTCTGCAGGCAATGAACAAAGAGCTGAGTAGGCAGGAATCAGTCAGCAGGCTATAATCATGGAACTCAGCTGTGAGAAATCATGCTGCTCAGCTGGCAATAATCAAGTAGATGAGCAGGCAGGAATTATGCAGCACAGGTGGCAATTGTCAAGCAGATGACAGGCAGGAATCGTGCAGCTCAGCTGGCAATTGTCAAGCAGATGAGCAGACAGTAATCACGCAGCTCAGCAGGCCCTGATCACGTGACTGAGCATGCACTGTTCACGTGGCTGATCATACACTGATCACGTGACTGATCATGCACTGATCACGTGGCTATCATGCACTGATCACGTGACTGATCATGCACTGATCACGTGACTGTCATGCACTGATCACGTGGCTATCATGCACTGATCACGTGGCTGATCATGCACTGATCACGTGGCTATCATGCACTGATCACGTGGCTGATCATGCACTGATCACGGGACTGATCATGCACTGATCACGGGCTATCATGCACTGATCACATGACTGATCATGCACTGATCACGTGGCTGATCATGCACTGATCACGTGACTGATCATGCACTGATCACGTGGCTGATCATGCACTGATCACGTGACTGATCATGCACTGATCACGTGGCTGATCATGCACTGATCACGTGGCTGATCATGCACTGATCACGTGACTGATCATGCACTGATCACGTGGCTATCATGCACTGATCACGTGGCTGACATGCACTGATCACGTGGCTGATCATGCACTGATCACGTGACTATCATGCACTGATCACTGGCACTCATGCACTGATCACGTGGCTGATCATACACTGATCACGTAACTGATCATGCACTGATCACGTGGCTATCATGCACTGATCACGTGGCTGTCATGCAATGATCACGTAGCTACCATGCACTGATCACGTGACTGATCATGCACTGATCACGTGGCTGATCATGCACTGATCACGTGACTGATCATGCACTGATCACGTGACTGATCATGCACTGATCACGTGGCTATCATGCACTGATCACGTGGCTGATCATGCACGATCACGTAGCAACCATGTACTGATCACGTGACTGATCATGCACTGATCACGTAATTGATCATGCACTGATCACGTGGCTGATCATGCACTGATCACGTGGCTGATCATGCACTGATCACGTGACTGATCATGCACTGATCACGTGGCTGATCATGCACTGATCACGTGGCTATCATGCACTGATCACGTGGCTGATCACACACTGATCACGTGACTGATCATGCACTGATCACGTGGCTATCATGCACTGATCACGTGGCTATCATGCACTGATCACGTGGCTGATCATGCAATGATCACGTAGCTACATGCACTGATCACGTGACTGATCATGCACTGATCACGTGACTGATCATGCACTGATCACGTGGCTGATCATGCACTGATCACGTGGCTGATCATGCACTGATCACGTGACTGATCATGCACTGATCACGTGGCTATCATGCACTGATCACGTGGCTGATCATGCACTGATCACGTGACTGATCATGCACTGATCACGTGGCTGATCATGCACTGATCACGTGACTGATCATGCACTGATCACGTGGCTGATCATGCACTGATCACGTGGCTGATCATGCACTGATCACGTGACTGATCATGCACTGATCACGTGGCTATCATGCACTGATCACGTGGCTATCATGCACTGATCACGTGGCTGATCATGCACTGATCACGTAGCTATCATGCACTGATCACGTGACTGATCATGCACTGATCACGTGATCATGCACTGATCACGTGGCTGATCATGCACTGATCACGTGGCTGATCATGCACTGATCACGTGACTGATCATGCACTGATCACGTGGCTATCATGCACTGATCACGTGGCTGATCATGCACTGATCACGTGACTGATCATGCACTGATCACGTGGCTGATCATGCACTGATCACGTGACTGATCATGCACTGATCACGTGGCTGATCATGCACTGATCACGTGGCTGATCATGCACTGATCACGTGGCTGATCATGCACTGATCACGTGACTGATCATGCACTGATCACGTGGCTGATCATGCACTGATCACGTGGCTGATCATGCACTGATCACGTGGCTGATCATGCACTGATCACGTGGCTGATCATGCACTGATCACGTGACTGATCATGCACTGATCACGTGGCATCATGCACTGATCACGTGGCTGATCATGCACTGATCACGTGACTGATCATGCACTGATCACGTGGCTATCATGCACTGATCACGTGGCTGATCATGCACTGATCACGTAGCTATCATGCACTGATCACGTGACTGATCATGCACTGATCACGTGAATGATCATGCACTGATCACGTGACTGATCATGCACTGATCACGTGACTGATCATGCACTGATCACGTGGCTATCATGCACTGATCACGTGGCTGATCATGCACTGATCACGTGCTCATGCACTGATCACGTGACTGATCATGCACTGATCACTGATCATGCACTGATCACGTGGCTGATCATGCACTGATCACGTGGCTGATCACACATGATCACGTGACTGATCATGCACTGATCACGTGGCTATCATGCACTACTCACGTGGCTGATCATGCTGATGTAGCTACCATGTACTGGTCACGTGAATGATCATACACCCATCACGTGACTGATCATGCACTGATCACGTGGCTATCATGCACTGATCACGTGACTGATCATGCACTGATCACGTCTATATCATGCACTGATCACATGACTGCCCATGCACTGATCACGTGGATGATCATGCACTGATCACGTGACAGATCATGCACTGATCACGTGGCTGATCATGCACTGATACCGTGACTGAGCATGGACTGATCACATGACTATCATGTAGTGATCACGTGACTTAATGGCGCTGATCATGTGACTGATCATGCGCTGATCATGTTTGCTATCATACACTGATCATGTGCCTCTGGAGGCAATAAACAAAGAGCTGAGTAGGCACGAATCAAACAGTCAGCAGGCAATAATCATGGAACTCAGCTGTGAGGAATCATGCTGCTCAGCTGGCAATAATCAAGCAGCTGAGCAGGCAGGAATTACGCAGCACAGCTGGCAATTGTCAAGCAGATGACAGGCAGGAATCGTGCAGCTCAGCTGGCAATTGTCAAGCAGATGAGCAGACAGTAATCACGCAGCTCAGCAGGCCCTGATCACGTGACTGAGCATGCACTGTTCACGTGGCTGATCATACACTGATCACGTGACTGATCATGCACTGATCACTTGGATATCATGCACTGATCACGTGGCTGATCATACACTGATCACGTGTCTGACCATGCACTGATCACGTGGCTGATCATGCACTGATCACGTAACTGATCATGCACTGATCACGTGGCTATCATGCACTGATCACGTGGCTGATCATGCACTGATCACGTGGCTGATCATGCACTGATCACGTGACTGATCATGCACTGATCACGTGGCTGATCATGCACTGATCACGTGGCTGATCATGCACTGATCACGTGACTGATCATGCACTGATCACGTGGCTATCATGCACTGATCACGTGGCTGATCATGCACTGATCACGTGTCTGATCATGCACTGATCACGTGGCTGATCATGCACTGATCACGTGACTGATCATGCACTGATCACGTGGCTATCATGCACTGATCACGTGGCTGATCATGCACTGATCACGTGGCTGATCATGCACTGATCACGTGACTATCATGCACTGATCACGTGGCATCATGCACTGATCACGTGGCTGATCATACACTGATCACGTGACTGATCATGCACTGATCACGTGGCTATCATGCACTGATCACGTGGCTGATCATGCACTGATCACGTGACTGATCATGCACTGATCACGTGGCTATCATGCACTGATCACGTGGCTGATCATGCACTGATCACGTCATGCACTGATCACGTGACTGATCATGCACTGATCACGTAATTGATCATGCACTGATCACGTGGCTCATGCACTGATCACGTGGCTGATCATGCACTATCACGTGACTGATCATGCACTGATCACGTGACTGATCATGCACTGATCACGTGGCTATCATGCACTGATCACGTGGCTATCATGCACTGATCACGTGGCTGATCACACATGATCACGTGACTGATCATGCACTGATCACGTGGCTATCATGCACTGATCACGTGGCTGATCATGCACTGATCACGTGGCTATCATGCACTGATCACGTGACTGATCATGCACTGATCACGTGGCTGATCATGCACTGATATCATGCACTGATCACGTGGCTGATCATGCACTGATCACGTGACTGATCATGCACTGATCACGTGGCTATCATGCACTGATCACGTGGCTGATCATGCACTGATCACGTGGCTATCATGCACTGATCACGTGACTGATCATGCACTGATCACGTGGCTGATCATGCACTGATCACGTGACTGATCATGCACTGATCACGTGGCTGATCATGCACTGATCACGTGGCTGATCATGCACTGATCACGTGGCTATCATGCACTGATCACGTGGCTGATCATGCACTGATCACGTGGCTATCATGCACTGATCACGTGACTGATCATGCACTGATCACGTGACTGATCATGCACTGATCACGTGGCTGATCATGCACTGATCACGTGACTGATCATGCACTGATCACGTGACTGATCATGCACTGATCACGTGGCTATCATGCACTGCTCACGTGGCTGATCATGCATGATCACGCAGCTACCATGTACTGGTCACATGACTGATCATGCACTGATCACGTGACTGATCATGCACTGATCACGTGGCTATCATGCACTACTCACGTGGCTGATCATGCAATGATCATGTAGCTACCATGTACAGGTCACGTGAATGATCATACACCCATCAGGTGACTGATCATGCACTGATCACGTGGCTATCATGCACTGATCACGAGACTGATCATGCACTGATCACGTCTATATCATGCACTGATCACATGACTGCCCATGCACTGATCACGTGGATGATCATACACTAATCATGTGACAGATCATGCACTGATCACGTGGCTGATCATGCACTGATACCGTGACTGAGCATGGACTGATCACATGACTATCATGTAGTGATCACGTGACTTAATGGCGCTGATCATGTGACTGATCATGCGCTGATCATGTTTGCTATCATACACTGATCATGTGCCTCTGGAGGCAATAAACAAAGAGCTGAGTAGGCACGAATCAAACAGTCAGCAGGCAATAATCATGGAACTCAGCTGTGAGGAATCATGCTGCTCAGCTGGCAATAATCAAGCAGCTGAGCAGGCAGGAATTACGCAGCACAGCTGGCAATTGTCAAGCAGATGACAGGCAGGAATCGTGCAGCTCAGCTGGCAATTGTCAAGCAGATGAGCAGACAGTAATCACGCAGCTCAGCAGGCCCTGATCACGTGACTGAGCATGCACTGTTCACGTGGCTGATCATACACTGATCACGTGACTGATCATGCACTGATCACTTGGATATCATGCACTGATCACGTGGCTGATCATACACTGTTCACGTGTCTGACCATGCACTGATCACGTGGCTGATCATACACTGCTCACGTAACTGATCATGCACTGATCACGTGGCTATCATGCACTGATCACGTGGCTGAACATGCACTGTTCACGTGGCTGATCACACACCTGTCACGTGACATATCATGCACTGATCACGTGGCACTCATGCACTGATCACGTGGCTGATCATACTCTGCTCACGTAACTCATCATGCACACATCACGTGGCTATCATGCACTGCTCACGTGGCTCGTCATGGAATGATCACGTAGCTACCATATACTGGTCACGTGACTGATCATGCACTGATCACGTAAATGATCATGCACTGTTCACGTGACTGATCATGTACTGATCACGTGACTGATCATGCACTGATCACGTGGCTATCATGCACTGCTCACGTGGCTGATCATGCAACGATCACGTAGCAACCATGTACTGGTCACGTGACTGATCATGCACTGATCACGTAATTGATCCTGCACTGATCACGTGGCTCATCATGCACTGATCACGTGGCTGATCACACACGTATCACGTGACTGATCATGCACTGATCACGTGACTGATCATGCACTGATCACGTGGCTATCATGCACTGATCACGTGGCTATCATGCACTGATCACGTGGCTGATCATGCACTGATCACGCAGCTACCATGCACTGATCACGTGACTGATCATGCACTGATCACGTGATTGATCATGCACTGATCACGTGGCTTATCATGCACTGATCATGTGACTGATCATGTGCTGATCATGTTTGGTGTCATACACTGATCATGTGCCTCTGGAGGCAATGAACATAGAGCTGAGTAGGCAGGAATCAGTCAGCAGGCTATAATCATGGAACTCAGCTGTGAGAAATCATGCTGCTCAGCTGGCAATAATCAAGCGATGAGCAGGCAGGAATTATGCAGCACAGGTGGCAATTGTCAAGCAGATGACAGGCAGGAATCGTGCAGCTCAGCTGGCAATTGTCAAGCAGATGAGCAGACAGTAATCACGCAGCTCAGCAGGCCCTGATCACGTGACTGAGCATGCACTGTTCACGTGGCTGATCATACACTGATCACGTGACTGATCATGCACTGATCACGTGGCTATCATGCACTGATCACGTGATCATGCACTGATCACGTGGCTGATCATGCACTGATCACGTGGCTGATCATGCACTGATCACGTGGCTATCATGCACTGATCACGTGGCTGATCATGCACTGATCACGGGACTGATCATGCACTGATCACGTGCTATCATGCACTGATCACATGACTGATCATGCACTGATCACGTGGCTGATCATGCACTGATCACGTGACTGATCATGCACTGATCACGTGACTGATCATGCACTGATCACGTGGCTGATCATGCACTGATCACGTGACTGATCATGCACTGATCACGTGGCTGATCATGCACTGATCACGTGGCTGATCATGCACTGATCACGTGACTGATCATGCACTGATCACGTGACTGATCATGCACTGATCACGTGGCTATCATGCACTGATCACGTGGCTGATCATGCACTGATCACGTGACTGATCATGCACTGATCACGTGACTGATCATGCACTGATCACGTGGCTATCATGCACTGATCACGTGGCTGATCATGCACTGATCACGCAGCTATCATGCACTGATCACGTGACTGATCATGCACTGATCACGTGGCTGATCATGCACTGATCACGTGGCTGATCATGCACTGATCACGTGACTGATCATGCACTGATCACGTGGCTGATCATGCACTGATCACGTGGCTATCATGCACTGATCACGTGGCTGATCATGCACTGATCATGTAGCTACCATGTACTGGTCACGTGAATGATCATACACCCATCAGGTGACTGATCATGCACTGATCACGTGGCTATCATGCACTGATCACGTGACTGATCATGCACTGATCACGTCTGATCATGCACTGATCACGTGACTGATCATGCACTGATCACGTGGATGATCATACACTGATCATGTGACTGATCATGCACTGATCACGTGGCTGATCATGCACTGATACCGTGACTGAGCATGGACTGATCACATGACTATCATGTAGTGATCACGTGACTTAATGGCGCTGATCATGTGACTGATCATGCGCTGATCATGTTTGCTATCATACACTGATCATGTGCCTCTGGAGGCAATAAACAAAGAGCTGAGTAGGCACGAATCAAACAGTCAGCAGGCAATAATCATGGAACTCAGCTGTGAGGAATCATGCTGCTCAGCTGGCAATAATCAAGCAGCTGAGCAGGCAGGAATTACGCAGCACAGCTGGCAATTGTCAAGCAGATGAGCAGACAGTAATCATGCAGCTCAGCAGGCCCTGATCACGTGACTGAGCATGCACTGATCACGTGGCTGATCATACACTGATCACGTGACTGATCATGCACTGATCACGTGGATATCATGCACTGATCACGTGGCTGATCATGCACTGATCACGTGTCTGATCATGCACTGATCACGTGGCTGATCATACACTGATCACGTAACTGATCATGCACTGATCACGTGGCTATCATGCACTGATCACGTGACTGATCATGCACTGATCACGTGGCTATCATGCACTGATCACGTGGCTGATCATGCACTGATCACGTGACTGATCATGCACTGATCACTGGCTATCATGCACTGATCACGTGGCTATCATGCACTGATCACGTGGCTGATCATGCACTGATCACGTGACTGATCATGCACTGATCACGTCTGATCATGCACTGATCACGTGACTGATCATGCACTGATCACGTGGATGATCATGCACTGATCACGTGACTGATCATGCACTGATCACGTGGCTATCATGCACTGATCACGTGGCTGATCATGCAATGATCACGTAGCTATCATGCACTGGTCACGTGACTGATCATGCACTGATCACGTAATTGATCATGCACTGATCACGTGGCTGATCATGCACTGATCACGTGGCTGATCATGCACTGATCACGTGATGATCATGCACTGATCACGTGGATATCATGCACTGATCACGTGGCTGATCATGCACTGATCACGTGTCTGATCATGCACTGATCACGTGGCTGATCATACACTGATCACGTAACTGATCATGCACTGATCACGTGGCTATCATGCACTGATCACGTGGCTGATCATGCACTGATCACGTGGCTGATCACACACTGTCACGTGACTATCATGCACTGATCACGTGGCACTCATGCACTGATCACGTGGCTGATCATACACTGCTCACGTAACTGATCATGCACACATCACGTGGCTATCATGCACTGCTCACGTGGCTGATCATGCAATGATCACGTAGCTACCATATACTGGTCACGTGACTGATCATGCACTGATCACGTAAATGATCATGCACTGATCACGTGACTGATCATGCACTGATCACGTGACTGATCATGCACTGATCACGTGGCTATCATGCACTGCTCACGTGGCTGATCATGCAACGATCACGTAGCAACCATGTACTGGTCACGTGACTGATCATGCACTGATCACGTAATTGATCATGCACTGATCACGTGGCTCATCATGCACTGATCACGTGGCTGATCACACACGATCACGTGACTGATCATGCACTGATCACGTGACTGATCATGCACTGATCACGTGGCTATCATGCACTGATCACGTGGATATCATGCACTGATCACGTGGCTGATCACACATGATCACGTGACTGATCATGCACTGATCACGTGGCTATCATGCACTGATCACGTGGCTGATCATGCACTGATCACGTAGCTATCATGCACTGATCACGTGACTGATCATGCACTGATCACGTGGCTGATCATGCACTGATATCATGCACTGATCACGTGGCTGATCATGCACTGATCACGTGACTGATCATGCACTGATCACGTGGCTATCATGCACTGATCACGTGGCTGATCATGCACTGATCACGTGACTGATCATGCACTGATCACGTGACTGATCATGCACTGATCACGTGGCTGATCATGCACTGATCACGTGGCTGATCATGCACTGATCACGTGACTGATCATGCACTGATCACGTGACTGATCATGCACTGATCACGTGGCTATCATGCACTACTCACGTGGCTGATCATGCAATGATCATGTAGCTACCATGTACAGGTCACGTGAATGATCATACACCCATCAGGTGACTGATCATGCACTGATCACGTGGCTATCATGCACTGATCACGAGACTGATCATGCACTGATCACGTCTATATCATGCACTGATCACATGACTGCCCATGCACTGATCACGTGGATGATCATACACTAATCATGTGACAGATCATGCACTGATCACGTGGCTGATCATGCACTGATACCGTGACTGAGCATGGACTGATCACATGACTATCATGTAGTGATCACGTGACTTAATGGCGCTGATCATGTGACTGATCATGCGCTGATCATGTTTGCTATCATACACTGATCATGTGCCTCTGGAGGCAATAAACAAAGAGCTGAGTAGGCACGAATCAAACAGTCAGCAGGCAATAATCATGGAACTCAGCTGTGAGGAATCATGCTGCTCAGCTGGCAATAATCAAGCAGCTGAGCAGGCAGGAATTACGCAGCACAGCTGGCAATTGTCAAGCAGATGACAGGCAGGAATCGTGCAGCTCAGCTGGCAATTGTCAAGCAGATGAGCAGACAGTAATCACGCAGCTCAGCAGGCCCTGATCACGTGACTGAGCATGCACTGTTCACGTGGCTGATCATACACTGATCACGTGATTGATCATGCACTGATCACTTGGATATCATGCACTGATCACGTGGCTGATCATACACTGTTCACGTGTCTGACCATGCACTGATCACGTGGCTGATCATACACTGATCACGTAACTGATCATGCACTGATCACGTGGCTATCATGCACTGATCACGTGGCTGAACATGCACTGTTCACGTGGCTGATCACACACCTGTCACGTGACATATCATGCACTGATCACGTGGCACTCATGCACTGATCACGTGGCTGATCATACTCTGCTCACGTAACTGATCATGCACACATCACGTGGCTATCATGCACTGATCACGTGGCTCGTCATGGAATGATCACTGAGCTACCATATACTGGTCACGTGACTGATCATGCACTGATCACGTGGCTATCATGCACTGATATCATGCACTGATCACGTGGCTGATCATGCACTGATCACGTGACTGATCATGCACTGATCACGTGGCTATCATGCACTGATCACGTGACTGATCATGCACTGATCACGTGGCTGATCATGCACTGATCACGTGGCTATCATGCACTGATCACGTGGCTGATCATGCACTGATCACGTGGCTATCATGCACTGATCACGTGACTGATCATGCACTGATCACGTGGCTGATCATGCACTGATCACGTGGCTGATCATGCACTGATCACGTGGCTATCATGCACTGATCACGTGGCTGATCATGCACTGATCACGTGGCTATCATGCACTGATCACGTGACTGATCATGCACTGATCACGTAACTGATCATGCACTGATCACGTGACTGATCATGCACTGATCACGTGACTGATCATGCACTGATCACGTGGCTATCATGCACTGATCACGTGGCTGATCATGCACTGATCACGCAGCTACCATGCACTGGTCACGTGACTGATCATGCACTGATCACGTAACTGATCATGCACTGATCACGTGGCTTATCATGCACTGATCATGTGACTGATCATGCACTGATCATGTTTGGTGTCACACACTGATCATGTGCCTCTGGAGGCAATGAACATAGAGCTGAGTAGGCAGGAATCAGTCAGCAGGCTATAATCATGGAACTCAGCTCTGAGAAATCATGCTGCTCAGCTGGCAATAATCAAGTAGATGAGCAGGCAGGAATTACGCAGCACAGGTGGCAATTGTCAAGGAGATGACAGGCAGGAATCGTGCAGCTCAGCTGGCAATTGTCAAGCAGATGAGCAGACAGTAATCACGCAGCTCAGCAGGCACTGATCACGTGACTGATCATGCACTGATCACGTGGCTGATCATGCACTGATCACGTGACTGATCATGCACTGATCACGTGACTGATCATGCACTGATCACGTGGCTGATCATGCACTGATCACGGGACTGATCATGCACTGATCACGGGCTATCATGCACTGACTACATGACTGATCATGCACTGATCACGTGACTGATCATGCACTGATCACGTGGCTATCATGCACTACTCACGTGGCTGATCATGCAATGATCATGTAGCTACCATGTACAGGTCACGTGAATGATCATACACCCATCAGGTGACTGATCATGCACTGATCACGTGGCTATCATGCACTGATCACGTGACTGATCATGCACTGATCACGTCTATATCATGCACTGATCACATGACTGCCCATGCACTGATCACGTGGATGATCATACACTGATCATGTGACTGATCATGCACTGATCACGTGGCTGATCATGCACTGATACCGTGACTGAGCATGGACTGATCACATGACTATCATGTAGTGATCACGTGACTTAATGGCGCTGATCATGTGACTGATCATGCGCTGATCATGTTTGCTATCATACACTGATCATGTGCCTCTGGAGGCAATAAACAAAGAGCTGAGTAGGCACGAATCATACAGTCAGCAGGCAATAATCATGGAACTCAGCTGTGAGGAATCATGCTGCTCAGCTGGCAATAATCAAGCAGCTGAGCAGGCAGGAATTACGCAGCACAGCTGGCAATTGTCAAGCAGATGACAGGCAGGAATCGTGCAGCTCAGCTGGCAATTGTCAAGCAGATGAGCAGACAGTAATCACGCAGCTCAGCAGGCCCTGATCACGTGACTGAGCATGCACTGTTCACGTGGCTGATCATACACTGATCACGTGACTGATCATGCACTGATCACGTGGATATCATGCACTGATCACGTGGCTGATCATACACTGATCACGTGTCTGACCATGCACTGATCACGTGGCTGATCATGCACTGCTCACGTAACTGATCATGCACTGATCACGTGGCTATCATGCACTGATCACGTGGCTGATCATGCACTGATCACGTGGCTGATCACACACTGATCACGTGACTGATCATGCACTGATCACGTGGCTATCATGCACTGATCACGTGGCTGATCATGCACTGATCACGTGGCTATCATGCACTGATCACGTGACTGATCATGCACTGATCACGTGGCTGATCATGCACTGATCACGTGACTGATCATGCACTGATCACGTGGCTGATCATGCACTGATCACGTGGCTGATCATGCACTGATCACGTGACTGATCATGCACTGATCACGTGACTGATCATGCACTGATCACGTGGCTATCATGCACTGATATCATGCACTGATCACGTGGCTGATCATACACTATCACGTGACTGATCATGCACTGATCACGTGGCTATCATGCACTGATCACGTGGCTGATCATGCACTGATCACGTAGCTATCATGCACTGATCACATGACTGCCCATGCACTGGTCACGTGGATGATCATACACTGATCATGTGACAGATCATGCACTGATCACGTGGCTGATCATGCACTGATACCGTGACTGAGCATGGACTGATCACATGACTATCATGTAGTGATCACGTGACTTAATGGCGCTGATCATGTGACTGATCATGCGCTGATCATGTTTGCTATCATACACTGATCATGTGCCTCTGGAGGCAATAAACAAAGAGCTGAGTAGGCACGAATCATACAGTCAGCAGGCAATAATCATGGAACTCAGCTGTGAGGAATCATGCTGCTCAGCTGGCAATAATCAAGCAGCTGAGCAGGCAGGAATTACGCAGCACAGCTGGCAATTGTCAAGCAGATGACAGGCAGGAATCGTGCAGCTCAGCTGGCAATTGTCAAGCAGATGAGCAGACAGTAATCACGCAGCTCAGCAGGCCCTGATCACGTGACTGAGCATGCACTGTTCACGTGGCTGATCATACACTGATCACGTGATTGATCATGCACTGATCACTTGGATATCATGCACTGATCACGTGGCTGATCATACACTGTTCACGTGTCTGACCATGCACTGATCACGTGGCTGATCATACACTGCTCACGTAACTGATCATGCACTGATCACGCACTGATCACGTGGCTATCATGCACTGATCACGTGGCTGATCATGCACTGATCACGTGGCTGATCACACACTGTCACGTGACATATCATGCACTGATCACGTGGCACTCATGCACTGATCACGTGGCTGATCATACACTGATCACGTAACTGATCATGCACTGATCACGTGGCTATCATGCACTGATCACGTGGCTATCATGCACTGATATCATGCACTGATCACGTGGATGATCACACACTGATCACGTGACTGATCATGCACTGATCACGTGGCTATCATGCACTGATCACGTGGCTGATCATGCACTGATCACGTAGCTATCATGTACTGATCACGTGACTGATCATGCACTGATCACGTGGCTGATCATGCACTGATCACGTGACTGATCATGCACTGATCACGTGGCTGATCATGCACTGATCACGTGGCTATCATGCACTGATCACGTGGCTGATCATGCACTGATCACGTGGCTATCATGCACTGATCACGTGACTGATCATGCACTGATCACGTGACTGATCATGCACTGATCACGTGACTGATCATGCACTGATCACGTGGCTGATCATGCACTGATCACGTGGCTGATCATGCACTGATCACGTGACTGATCATGCACTGATCACGTGGCTGATCATGCACTGATCACGTGGCTATCATGCACTGATCACGTGGCTGATCATGCAATGATCACGTAGCTACCATGCACTGATCACGTGACTGATCATGCACTGATCACGTGACTGATCATGCACTGATCACGTGACTGATCATGCACTGATCACGTGACTGATCATGCACTGATCACGTGGCTATCATGCACTGATCACGTGGCTGATCATGCACTGATCACGCAGCTACCATGTACTGGTCACGTGACTGATCATGCACTGATCACGTAACTGATCATGCACTGATCACGTGGCTTATCATGCACTGATCACGTGACTGATCATGCACTGATCATGTTTGGTGTCATACACTGATCATGTGCCTCTGGAGGCAATGAACAAAGAGCTGAGTAGGCACGAATCAGTCAGCAGGCAATAATCATGGAACTCAGCTCTGAGAAATCATGCTGCTCAGCTGGCAATAATCAAGCAGATGAGCAGGCAGGAATTACGCAGCACAGCTGGCAATTGTCAAGCAGATGACAGGCAGGAATCGTGCAGCTCAGCTGGCAATTGTCAAGCAGATGAGCAGACAGTAATCACGCAGCTCAGCAGGCCCTGATCACGTGACTGATCATGCACTGATCACGTGGCTGATCATGCACTGATCACGTGACTGATCATGCACTGATCACGTGGCTGATCATGCACTGATCACGTGGCTATCATGCACTGATCACGTGGCTGATCATGCACTGATCACGTGGCTATCATGCACTGATCACGTGACTGATCATGCACTGATCACGTGGCTGATCATGCACTGATCACGTGGCTGATCATGCACTGATCACGTGGCTGATCATGCACTGATCACGTGACTGATCATGCACTGATCACGTGACTGATCATGCACTGATCACGTGGCTATCATGCACTGATCACGTGGCTGATCATGCACTGATCACGTGCCTGATCATGCACTGATCACGTGGCTGATCATGCACTGATCACGTGACTGATCATGCACTGATCACGTGTCTGATCATGCACTGATCACGTGGCTATCATGCACTGCTCACGTGGCTGATCATGCATGATCACGCAGCTACCATGTACTGGTCACATGACTGATCATGCACTGATCACGTGACTGATCATGCACTGATCACGTGGCTATCATGCACTACTCACGTGGCTGATCATGCAATGATCATGTAGCTACCATGTACAGGTCACGTGAATGATCATACACCCATCAGGTGACTGATCATGCACTGATCACGTGGCTATCATGCACTGATCACGAGACTGATCATGCACTGATCACGTCTATATCATGCACTGATCACATGACTGCCCATGCACTGATCACGTGGATGATCATACACTAATCATGTGACAGATCATGCACTGATCACGTGGCTGATCATGCACTGATACCGTGACTGAGCATGGACTGATCACATGACTATCATGTAGTGATCACGTGACTTAATGGCGCTGATCATGTGACTGATCATGCGCTGATCATGTTTGCTATCATACACTGATCATGTGCCTCTGGAGGCAATAAACAAAGAGCTGAGTAGGCACGAATCAAACAGTCAGCAGGCAATAATCATGGAACTCAGCTGTGAGGAATCATGCTGCTCAGCTGGCAATAATCAAGCAGCTGAGCAGGCAGGAATTACGCAGCACAGCTGGCAATTGTCAAGCAGATGACAGGCAGGAATCGTGCAGCTCAGCTGGCAATTGTCAAGCAGATGAGCAGACAGTAATCACGCAGCTCAGCAGGCCCTGATCACGTGACTGAGCATGCACTGTTCACGTGGCTGATCATACACTGATCACGTGATTGATCATGCACTGATCACTTGGATATCATGCACTGATCACGTGGCTGATCATACACTGTTCACGTGTCTGACCATGCACTGATCACGTGGCTGATCATACACTGCTCACGTAACTGATCATGCACTGATCACGTGGCTATCATGCACTGATCACGTGGCTGATCATGCACTGATCACGTGGCTATCATGCACTGGTCACGTGACTGATCATGCACTGATCACGTAACTGATCATGCACTGATCACGTGACTGATCATGCACTGATCACGTGACTGATCATGCACTGATCACGTGGCTATCATGCACTGCTCACGTGGCTGATCATGCAATGATCACGTAGCAACCATGTACTGGTCACGTGACTGATCATGCACTGATCACGTAATTGATCATGCACTGATCACGTGGCTGATCATGCACTGATCACGTGGCTGATCATGCACGATCACGTGACTGATCATGCACTGATCACGTGACTGATCATGCACTGATCACGTGGCTATCATGCACTGATCACGTGGCTATCATGCACTGATCACGTGGCTGATCACACATGATCACGTGACTGATCATGCACTGATCACGTGGCTATCATGCACTGATCACGTGGCTGATCATGCACTGATCACGTGGCTATCATGCACTGATCACGTGACTGATCATGCACTGATCACGTGGCTGATCATGCACTGATCACGTGGCTGATCATGCACTGATCACGTGGCTGATCATGCAATGATCACGTAGCTACCATGTACTGGTCACGTGACTGATCATGCACTGATCACGTAATTGATCATGCACTGATCACGTGGCTGATCATGCACTGATCACGTGGCTGATCATGCACTGATCACGTGACTGATCATGCACTGATCACGTGGCTATCATGCACTGATCACGTGGCTGATCATGCACTGATCACGTGCCTGATCATGCACTGATCACGTGGCTGATCATGCACTGATCACGTGACTGATCATGCACTGATCACGTGTCTGATCATGCACTGATCACGTGGCTATCATGCACTGCTCACGTGGCTGATCATGCATGATCACGCAGCTACCATGTACTGGTCACATGACTGATCATGCACTGATCACGTGACTGATCATGCACTGATCACGTGGCTATCATGCACTACTCACGTGGCTGATCATGCAATGATCATGTAGCTACCATGTACAGGTCACGTGAATGATCATACACCCATCAGGTGACTGATCATGCACTGATCACGTGGCTATCATGCACTGATCACGAGACTGATCATGCACTGATCACGTCTATATCATGCACTGATCACATGACTGCCCATGCACTGATCACGTGGATGATCATACACTAATCATGTGACAGATCATGCACTGATCACGTGGCTGATCATGCACTGATACCGTGACTGAGCATGGACTGATCACATGACTATCATGTAGTGATCACGTGACTTAATGGCGCTGATCATGTGACTGATCATGCGCTGATCATGTTTGCTATCATACACTGATCATGTGCCTCTGGAGGCAATAAACAAAGAGCTGAGTAGGCACGAATCAAACAGTCAGCAGGCAATAATCATGGAACTCAGCTGTGAGGAATCATGCTGCTCAGCTGGCAATAATCAAGCAGCTGAGCAGGCAGGAATTACGCAGCACAGCTGGCAATTGTCAAGCAGATGACAGGCAGGAATCGTGCAGCTCAGCTGGCAATTGTCAAGCAGATGAGCAGACAGTAATCACGCAGCTCAGCAGGCCCTGATCACGTGACTGAGCATGCACTGTTCACGTGGCTGATCATACACTGATCACGTGATTGATCATGCACTGATCACGTGGATATCATGCACTGATCACGTGGCTGATCATACACTGTTCACGTGTCTGATCATGCACTGATCACGTGGCTGATCATGCACTGCTCACGTGGCTGATCATGCACTGATCACGTGGCTATCATGCACTGATCACGTGACTGATCATGCACTGATCACGTGGCTGATCATGCACTGATCACGTGACTGATCATGCACTGATCACGTGACTGATCATGCACTGATCACGTGGCTATCATGCACTGCTCACGTGGCTGATCATGCACGATCACGTAGCTACCATGCACTGGTCACGTGACTGATCATGCACTGATCACGTAATTGATCATGCACTGATCACGTGGCTGATCATGCACTGATCACGTGGCTGATCATGCACGATCACGTGACTGATCATGCACTGATCACGTGACTGATCATGCACTGATCACGTGGCTATCATGCACTGATCACGTGGCTATCATGCACTGATCACGTGGCTGATCACACATGATCACGTGACTGATCATGCACTGATCACGTGGCTATCATGCACTGATCACGTGGCTGATCATGCACTGATCACGTGGCTATCATGCACTGATCACGTGACTGATCATGCACTGATCACGTGGCTGATCATGCACTGATCACGTGGCTGATCATGCACTGATCACGTGGCTGATCATGCACTGATCACGTGGCTGATCATGCACTGATCACGTGACTGATCATGCACTGATCACGTGGCTATCATGCACTGATATCATGCACTGATCACGTGGCTGATCACACACTGATCACGTGACTGATCATGCACTGATCACGTGGCTATCATGCACTGATCACGTGGCTGATCATGCACTGATCACGTAGCTACCATGCACTGATCACGTGACTGATCATGCACTGATCACGTGACTGATCATGCACTGATCACGTGACTGATCATGCACTGATCACGTGACTGATCATGCACTGATCACGTGACTGATCATGCACTGATCACGTGGCTATCATGCACTGATCACGTGGCTGATCATGCACTGATCACGTGACTGATCATGCACTGATCACGTGGCTGATCATGCACTGATCACGTGGCTGATCATGCACTGATCACGTGGCTATCATGCACTGATCACGTGGCTGATCATGCAATGATCACGTAGCTACCATGCACTGGTCACGTGACTGATCATGCACTGATCACGTGACTGATCATGCACTGATCACGTGACTGATCATGCACTGATCACGTGACTGATCATGCACTGATCACGTGACTGATCATGCACTGATCACGTGGCTATCATGCACTGATCACGTGGCTGATCATGCACTGATCACGCAGCTACCATGCACTGATCACATGACTGATCATGCACTGATCACATGATTGATCATGCACTGATCACGTGGCTTATCATGCACTGATCATGTGACTGATCATGTGCTGATCATGTTTGGTGTCATACACTGATCATGTGCCTCTGGAGGCAATGAACAAAGAGCTGAGTAGGCAGGAATCAGTCAGCAGGCTATAATCATGGAACTCAGCTCTGAGAAATCATGCTGCTCAGCTGGCAATAATCAAGCAGATGAGCAGGCAGGAATTACGCAGCACAGCTGGCAATTGTCAAGCAGATGACAGGCAGGAATCGTGCAGCTCAGCTGGCAATTGTCAAGCAGATGAGCAGACAGTAATCACGCAGCTCAGCAGGCCCTGATCACGTGACTGAGCATGCACTGTTCACGTGGCTGATCACACACTGATCACGTGACTGATCATGCACTGATCACGTGGCTATCATGCACTGATCACGTGGCTGATCATACACTGATCACGTGACTGATCATGCACTGATCACGTGCTATCATGCACTGACTACATGACTGATCATGCACTGATCACGTGGCTGATCATGCACTGATCACGTGACTGATCATGCACTGATCACGTGACTGATCATGCACTGATCACGTGGCTGATCATGCACTGATCACGTGGCTATCATGCACTGATCACGTGGCTGATCATGCAATGATCACGTAGCTACCATGTACTGGTCACGTGACTGATCATGCACTGATCACGTAATTGATCATGCACTGATCACGTGGCTGATCATGCACTGATCACGTGGCTGATCATGCACTGATCACGTGACTGATCATGCACTGATCACGTGGCTATCATGCACTGATCACGTGGCTGATCATGCACTGATCACGTGGCTGATCATGCACTGATCACGTGGCTGATCATGCACTGATCACGTGACTGATCATGCACTGATCACGTGGCTATCATGCACTGCTCACGTGGCTGATCATGCACTGATCACGCAGCTACCATGTACTGGTCACATGACTGATCATGCACTGATCACGTGACTGATCATGCACTGATCACGTGGCTATCATGCACTACTCACGTGGCTGATCATGCAATGATCATGTAGCTACCATGTACAGGTCACGTGAATGATCATACACCCATCAGGTGACTGATCATGCACTGATCACGTGGCTATCATGCACTGATCACGAGACTGATCATGCACTGATCACGTCTATATCATGCACTGATCACATGACTGCCCATGCACTGATCACGTGGATGATCATACACTAATCATGTGACAGATCATGCACTGATCACGTGGCTGATCATGCACTGATACCGTGACTGAGCATGGACTGATCACATGACTATCATGTAGTGATCACGTGACTTAATGGCGCTGATCATGTGACTGATCATGCGCTGATCATGTTTGCTATCATACACTGATCATGTGCCTCTGGAGGCAATAAACAAAGAGCTGAGTAGGCACGAATCAAACAGTCAGCAGGCAATAATCATGGAACTCAGCTGTGAGGAATCATGCTGCTCAGCTGGCAATAATCAAGCAGCTGAGCAGGCAGGAATTACGCAGCACAGCTGGCAATTGTCAAGCAGATGACAGGCAGGAATCGTGCAGCTCAGCTGGCAATTGTCAAGCAGATGAGCAGACAGTAATCACGCAGCTCAGCAGGCCCTGATCACGTGACTGAGCATGCACTGTTCACGTGGCTGATCATACACTGATCACGTGATTGATCATGCACTGATCACTTGGATATCATGCACTGATCACGTGGCTGATCATACACTGTTCACGTGTCTGACCATGCACTGATCACGTGGCTGATCATACACTGCTCACGTAACTGATCATGCACTGATCACGTGGCTATCATGCACTGATCACGTGGCTGAACATGCACTGTTCACGTGGCTGATCACACACCTGTCACGTGACATATCTTGCACTGATCACGTGGCAATCATGCACTGATCACGTGTCTGATCATACACTGCTCACGTAACTGATCATGCACACATCACGTGGCTATCATGCACTGCTCACGTGGCTCGTCATGGAATGATCACGTAGCTACCATATACTGGTCACGTGACTGATCATGCACAGATCACGTAAATGATCATGCACTGTTCACGTGACTGATCATGTACTGATCACGTGACTGATCATGCACTGATCACGTGGCTATCATGCACTGCTCACGTGGCTGATCATGCAACGATCACGTAGCAACCATGTACTGGTCACGTGACTGATCATGCACTGATCACGTAATTGATCCTGCACTGATCACGTGGCTCATCATGCACTGATCACGTGGCTGATCACACACGTATCACGTGACTGATCATGCACTGATCACGTGACTGATCATGCACTGATCACGTGGCTATCATGCACTGATCACGTGGATATCATGCACTGATCACGTGGCTGATCACACATGATCACGTGACTGATCATGCACTGATCACGTGACTGATCATGCACTGATCACGTGGCTGATCATGCAATGATCACGCAGCTACCATGTACTGGTCACATGACTGATCATGCACTGATCACGTAATTGATCATGCACTGATCACGTGGCTTATCATGCACTGATCATGTGACTGATCATGTGCTGATCATGTTTGGTGTCACACACTGATCATGTGCCTCTGGAGGCAATGAACATAGAGCTGAGTAGGCAGGAATCAGTCAGCAGGCTATAATCATGGAACTCAGCTCTGAGAAATCATGCTGCTCAGCTGGCAATAATCAAGTAGATGAGCAGGCAGGAATTACGCAGCACAGGTGGCAATTGTCAAGCAGATGACAGGCAGGAATCGTGCAGCTCAGCTGGCAATTGTCAAGCAGATGAGCAGACAGTAATCACGCAGCTCAGCAGGCCCTGATCACGTGACTGAGCATGCACTGTTCACGTGGCTGATCACACACTGATCACGTGACTGATCATGCACTGATCACGTGACTGATCATGCACTGATCACGTGGCTATCATGCACTGATCACGTGGCTGATCATACACTGATCACGGGACTGATCATGCACTGATCACGCGCTATCATGCACTGACTATATGACTGACATGCACTGATCACGTGGCTGATCATGCACTGATCACGTGACTGATCATGCACTGATCACGTGACTGATCATGCACTGATCACGTGGCTATCATGCACTGATCACGTGGCTATCATGCACTGATCACGTGGCTGATCATGCAATGATCACGTAGCTACCATGTACTGGTCACGTGACTGATCATGCACTGATCACGTAATTGATCATGCACTGATCACGTGGCTGATCATGCACTGATCACGTGGCTGATCATGCACTGATCACGTGACTGATCATGCACTGATCACGTGGCTATCATGCACTGATCACGTGGCTGACATACACTGATCACGTGCCTGGTCATGCACTGATCACGTGGCTGATCATGCACTGATCACGTGACTGATCATGCACTGATCACGTGTCTGATCATGCACTGATCACGTGGCTATCATGCACTGCTCACGTGGCTGATCATGCATGATCACGCAGCTACCATGTACTGGTCACATGACTGATCATGCACTGATCACGTGACTGATCATGCAGTGATCACGTGGCTATCATGCACTACTCACGTGGCTGATCATGCAATGATCATGTAGCTACCATGTACAGGTCACGTGAATGATCATACACCCATCAGGTGACTGATCATGCACTGATCACGTGGCTATCATGCACTGATCACGAGACTGATCATGCACTGATCACGTCTATATCATGCACTGATCACATGACTGCCCATGCACTGATCACGTGGATGATCATACACTAATCATGTGACAGATCATGCACTGATCACGTGGCTGATCATGCACTGATACCGTGACTGAGCATGGACTGATCACATGACTATCATGTAGTGATCACGTGACTTAATGGCGCTGATCATGTGACTGATCATGCGCTGATCATGTTTGCTATCATACACTGATCATGTGCCTCTGGAGGCAATAAACAAAGAGCTGAGTAGGCACGAATCAAACAGTCAGCAGGCAATAATCATGGAACTCAGCTGTGAGGAATCATGCTGCTCAGCTGGCAATAATCAAGCAGCTGAGCAGGCAGGAATTACGCAGCACAGCTGGCAATTGTCAAGCAGATGACAGGCAGGAATCGTGCAGCTCAGCTGGCAATTGTCAAGCAGATGAGCAGACAGTAATCACGCAGCTCAGCAGGCCCTGATCACGTGACTGAGCATGCACTGTTCACGTGGCTGATCATACACTGATCACGTGATTGATCATGCACTGATCACTTGGATATCATGCACTGATCACGTGGCTGATCATACACTGTTCACGTGTCTGACCATGCACTGATCACGTGGCTGATCATACACTGCTCACGTAACTGATCATGCACTGATCACGTGGCTATCATGCACTGATCACGTGGCTGAACATGCACTGTTCACGTGGCTGATCACACACCTGTCACGTGACATATCATGCACTGATCACGTGGCACTCATGCACTGATCACGTGGCTGATCATACACTGCTCACGTAACTCATCATGCACACATCACGTGGCTATCATGCACTGCTCACGTGGTTCGTCATGGAATGATCACGTAGCTACCATATACTGGTCACGTGACTGATCATGCACTGATCACGTAAATGATCATGCACTGTTCACGTGACTGATCATGTACTGATCACGTGACTGATCATGCACTGATCACGTGGCTATCATGCTCTGCTCACGTGGCTGATCATGCAACGATCACGTAGCAACCATGTACTGGTCACGTGACTGATCATGCACTGATCACGTAATTGATCCTGCACTGATCACGTGGCTCATCATGCACTGATCACGTGGCTGATCACACACGTATCACGTGACTGATCATGCACTGATCACGTGACTAATCATGCACTGATCACGTGGCTATCATGCACTGATCACGTGGATATCATGCACTGATCACGTGGCTGATCACGCATGATCACGTGACTGATCATGCACTGATCACGTGGCTATCATGCACTGATCACGTGGCTGATCATGCAATGATCACGTACTACCATGTACTGATCACGTGACTGATCATGCACTGATCACGTGGCTGATCATGCACTGATCACGTGACTGATCATGCACTGATCACGTGGCTGATCATGCACTGATCACGTGACTGATCATGCACTGATCACGTGACTGATCATGCACTGATCACGTGGCTATCATGCACTGATATCTGCACTGATCACGTGGATGATCACACACTGATCATGTGACTGATCATGCACTGATCACGTGGCTATCATGCACTGATCACGTGGCTGATCATGCACTGATCACGTAGCTACCATGTACTGTCACGTGACTGATCATGCACTGATCACGTGGCTGATCATGCACTGATCACGTGACTGATCATGCACTGATCACGTGGCTGATCATGCACTGATCACGTGGCTATCATGCACTGATCACGTGGCTGATCATGCACTGATCACGTAGCTATCATGCACTGATCACGTGACTGATCATGCACTGATCACGTAATTGATCATGCACTGATCACGTGACTGATCATGCACTGATCACGTGACTGATCATGCACTGATCACGTGGCTGATCATGCACTGATACCGTGACTGAGCATGGACTGATCACATGACTATCATGTAGTGATCACGTGACTTAATGGCGCTGATCATGTGACTGATCATGCGCTGATCATGTTTGCTATCATACACTGATCATGTGCCTCTGGAGGCAATAAACAAAGAGCTGAGTAGGCACGAATCATACAGTCAGCAGGCAATAATCATGGAACTCAGCTGTGAGGAATCATGCTGCTCAGCTGGCAATAATCAAGCAGCTGAGCAGGCAGGAATTACGCAGCACAGCTGGCAATTGTCAAGCAGATGACAGGCAGGAATCGTGCAGCTCAGCTGGCAATTGTCAAGCAGATGAGCAGACAGTAATCACGCAGCTCAGCAGGCCCTGATCACGTGACTGAGCATGCACTGTTCACGTGGCTGATCATACACTGATCACGTGATTGATCATGCACTGATCACTTGGATATCATGCACTGATCACGTGGCTGATCATACACTGTTCACGTGTCTGACCATGCACTGATCACGTGGCTGATCATACACTGCTCACGTAACTGATCATGCACTGATCACGTGGCTATCATGCACTGATCACGTGGCTGAACATGCACTGTTCACGTGGCTGATCACACACCTGTCACGTGACATATCATGCACTGATCACGTGGCACTCATGCACTGATCACGTGGCTGATCATACACTGCTCACGTAACTCATCATGCACACATCACGTGGCTATCATGCACTGCTCACGTGGCTCGTCATGGAATGATCACGAAGCTACCATATACTGGTCACGTGACTGATCATGCACAGATCACGTAAATGATCATGCACTGTTCACGTGACTGATCATGTACTGATCACGTGACTGATCATGCACTGATCACGTGGCTATCATGCTCTGCTCACGTGGCTGATCATGCAACGATCACGTAGCAACCATGTACTGGTCACGTGACTGATCATGCACTGATCACGTAATTGATCCTGCACTGATCACGTGGCTCATCATGCACTGATCACGTGGCTGATCACACACGTATCACGTGACTGATCATGCACTGATCACGTGACTAATCATGCACTGATCACGTGGCTATCATGCACTGATCACGTGGATATCATGCACTGATCACGTGGCTGATCACACATGTATCACGTGACTGATCATGCACTGATCACGTGGCTATCATGCACTGATCACGTGGCTGATCATGCACTGATCACGTAGCTACCATGTACTGGTCACGTGACTGATCATGCACTGATCACGTGGCTGATCATGCACTGATCACGTGACTGATCATGCACTGATCACGTGCTGATCATGCACTGATCACGTGGCTGATCATGCACTGATCACGTGACTGATCATGCACTGATCACGTGGCTATCATGCACTGATATCATGCACTGATCACGTGGCTGATCATGCACTGATCACGTGACTGATCATGCACTGATCACGTGGCTATCATGCACTGATCACGTGGCTGATCATGCACTGATCACGTAGCTATCATGCACTGATCACGTGACTGATCATGCACTGATCACGTGGCTGATCATGCACTGATCACGTGGCTGATCATGCACTGATACCGTGACTGAGCATGGACTGATCACATGACTATCATGTAGTGATCACGTGACTTAATGGCGCTGATCATGTGACTGATCATGCACTGATCATGTTTGCTATCATACACTGATCATGTGCCTCTGGAGGCAATAAACAAAGAGCTGAGTAGGCACGAATCATACAGTCAGCAGGCAATAATCATGGAACTCAGCTGTGAGGAATCATGCTGCTCAGCTGGCAATAATCAAGCAGCTGAGCAGGCAGGAATTACGCAGCACAGCTGGCAATTGTCAAGCAGATGACAGGCAGGAATCGTGCAGCTCAGCTGGCAATTGTCAAGCAGATGAGCAGACAGTAATCACGCAGCTCAGCAGGCCCTGATCACGTGACTGAGCATGCACTGTTCACGTGGCTGATCATACACTGATCACGTGATTGATCATGCACTGATCACTTGGATATCATGCACTGATCACGTGGCTGATCATACACTGTTCACGTGTCTGACCATGCACTGATCACGTAACTGATCATGCACTGATCACGTGACTGATCATGCACTGATCACGTGACTGATCATGCACTGATCACGTGGCTGATCATGCACTGATCACGTGGCTATCATGCACTGATCACGTGGCTGATCATGCAATGATCACGTAGCTACCATGTACTGGTCACGTGACTGATCATGCACTGATCACGTAATTGATCATGCACTGATCACGTGGCTGATCATGCACTGATCACGTGGCTGATCATGCACTGATCACGTGACTGATCATGCACTGATCACGTGGCTATCATGCACTGATCACGTGGCTGATCATGCACTGATCACGTACTGATCATGCACTGATCACGTGGCTGATCATGCACTGATCACGTGGCTGATCATGCACTGATCACGTGACTGATCATGCACTGATCACGTGACTGATCATGCACTGATCACGTGACTGATCATGCACTGATCACGTGGCTATCATGCACTGATCACGTGGCTGATCATGCAATGATCACGTAGCTACCATGTACTGGTCACGTGACTGATCATGCACTGATCACGTGACTGATCATGCACTGATCACGTGGCTATCATGCACTGATCACGTGACTGATCATGCACTGATCACGTCTATATCATGCACTGATCACATGACTGCCCATGCACTGATCACGTGGATGATCATACACTAATCATGTGACAGATCATGCACTGATCACGTGGCTGATCATGCACTGATACCGTGACTGAGCATGGACTGATCACATGACTATCATGTAGTGATCACGTGACTTAATGGCGCTGATCATGTGACTGATCATGCGCTGATCATGTTTGCTATCATACACTGATCATGTGCCTCTGGAGGCAATAAACAAAGAGCTGAGTAGGCACGAATCATACAGTCAGCAGGCAATAATCATGGAACTCAGCTGTGAGGAATCATGCTGCTCAGCTGGCAATAATCAAGCAGCTGAGCAGGCAGGAATTACGCAGCACAGCTGGCAATTGTCAAGCAGATGACAGGCAGGAATCGTGCAGCTCAGCTGGCAATTGTCAAGCAGATGAGCAGACAGTAATCACGCAGCTCAGCAGGCCCTGATCACGTGACTGAGCATGCACTGTTCACGTGGCTGATCATACACTGATCACGTGATTGATCATGCACTGATCACTTGGATATCATGCACTGATCACGTGGCTGATCATACACTGTTCACGTGTCTGACCATGCACTGATCACGTGGCTGATCATACACTGCTCACGTAACTGATCATGCACTGATCACGTGGCTATCATGCACTGATCACGTGGCTGAACATGCACTGTTCACGTGGCTGATCACACACCTGTCACGTGACATATCATGCACTGATCACGTGGCACTCATGCACTGATCACGTGGCTGATCATACTCTGCTCACGTAACTCATCATGCACACATCACGTGGCTATCATGCACTGCTCACGTGTTCGTCATGGAATGATCACGAAGCTACCATATACTGGTCACGTGACTGATCATGCACAGATCACGTAAATGATCATGCACTGTTCACGTGACTGATCATGTACTGATCACGTGACTGATCATGCACTGATCACGTGGCTATCATGCTCTGCTCACGTGGCTGATCATGCAATGATCACGTAGCAACCATGTACTGGTCACGTGACTGATCATGCACTGATCACGTAATTGATCCTGCACTGATCACGTGGCTCATCATGCACTGATCACGTGGCTGATCACACACGTATCACGTGACTGATCATGCACTGATCACGTGACTAATCATGCACTGATCACGTGGCTATCATGCACTGATCACGTGGATATCATGCACTGATCACGTGGCTGATCACACACGTATCACGTGACTGATCATGCACTGATCACGTGGCTATCATGCACTGATCACGTGGCTATCATGCACGGATATCATGCACTGATCACGTGACTGATCATGCACTGATCACGTGACTGATCATGCACTGATCACGTGGCTATCATGCACTGATCACGTGGCTGATCATGCACTGATCACGTAGCTATCATGCACTGATCACGTGACTGATCATGCACTGATCACGTGGCTGATCATGCACTGATCACGTGACTGATCATGCACTGATCACGTGGCTGATCATGCACTGATCACGTGGCTGATCATGCACTGATCACGTGGCTGATCATGCACTGATCACGTGGCTGATCACATGATCACGTGACTGATCATGCACTGATCACGTGGCTGATCATGCACTGATCACGTGGCTGATCATGCACTGATCACGTGGCTATCATGCACTGATCACGTGGCTGATCATGCAATGATCACGTGACAATCATGCACTGATCACGTGACTGATCATGCACTGATCACGTGACTGATCATGCACTGATCACGTGGCTATCATGCACTGATCACGTGGCTGATCTGCACACTGATCACGTGACTGATCATGCACTGATCACGTGATCATGCACTGATCATGCACTGATCACGTGGCTGATCATGCACTGATCACGTGGCTATCATGCACTGATCACGTGACTGATCATGCACTGATCACGTGACTGATCATGCACTGATCACGTGGCTATCATGCACTGATCACGTGGCTGATCATGCACTGATCACGTGGCTATCATGCACTGGTCACGTGACTGATCATGCACTGATCACGTAACTGATCATGCACTGATCACGTGGCTTATCATGCACTGATCATGTGACTGATCATGTGCTGATCATGTTTGGTGTCACACTGATCATGTGCCTCTGGAGGCAATGAACATAGAGCTGAGTAGGCAGGAATCACTCAGCAGGCTATAATCATGGAACTCACCTCTGAGAAATCATGCTGCTCAGCTGGCAATAATCAAGTAGATGAGCAGGCAGGAATTACGCAGCACAGGTGGCAATTGTCAAGCAGATGACAGGCAGGAATCGTGCAGCTCAGCTGGCAATTGTCAAGCAGATGAGCAGACAGTAATCACGCAGCTCAGCAGGCCTGATCACGTGACTGATCATGCACTGTTCACGTGGCTGATCATACACTGATCACGTGACTGATCATGCACTGATCACGTGACTGATCATGCACTGATCACGTGGCTGATCATGCACTGATCACGTGGCTGATCATGCACTGATCACGTGACTGATCATGCACTGATCACGTGGCTATCATGCACTGATCACGTGGCTGATCATGCATGATCACGCAGCTACCATGTACTGGTCACATGACTGATCATGCACTGATCACGTGACTGATCATGCAGTGATCACGTGGCTATCATGCACTACTCACGTGGCTGATCATGCAATGATCATGTAGCTACCATGTACAGGTCACGTGAATGATCATACACCCATCAGGTGACTGATCATGCACTGATCACGTGGCTATCATGCACTGATCACGAGACTGATCATGCACTGATCACGTCTATATCATGCACTGATCACATGACTGCCCATGCACTGATCACGTGGATGATCATACACTAATCATGTGACAGATCATGCACTGATCACGTGGCTGATCATGCACTGATACCGTGACTGAGCATGGACTGATCACATGACTATCATGTAGTGATCACGTGACTTAATGGCGCTGATCATGTGACTGATCATGCGCTGATCATGTTTGCTATCATACACTGATCATGTGCCTCTGGAGGCAATAAACAAAGAGCTGAGTAGGCACGAATCAAACAGTCAGCAGGCAATAATCATGGAACTCAGCTGTGAGGAATCATGCTGCTCAGCTGGCAATAATCAAGCAGCTGAGCAGGCAGGAATTACGCAGCACAGCTGGCAATTGTCAAGCAGATGACAGGCAGGAATCGTGCAGCTCAGCTGGCAATTGTCAAGCAGATGAGCAGACAGTAATCACGCAGCTCAGCAGGCCCTGATCACGTGACTGAGCATGCACTGTTCACGTGGCTGATCATACACTGATCACGTGACTGATCATGCACTGATCACGTGGCTATCATGCACTGATCACGTGGCTGATCATGCACTGATCACGTGCTGATCATGCACTGATCACGTGGCTGATCATACACTGATCACGGGACTGATCATGCACTGATCACGGGCTATCATGCACTGATACATGACTGACATGCACTGATCACGTGGCTGATCATGCACTGATCACGTGACTGATCATGCACTGATCACGTGACTGATCATGCACTGATCACGTGGCTGATCATGCACTGATCACGTGGCTATCATGCACTGATCACGTGGCTGATCATGCACTGATCACGTGGCTGATCACACACTGTCACGTGACTATCATGCACTGATCACGTGGCACTCATGCACTGATCACGTGGCTGATCATACACTGATCACGTGACTGATCATGCACTGATCACGTGGCTATCATGCACTGCTCACGTGGCTGTCATGCAATGATCACGTAGCTACCATGTACTGGTCACGTGACTGATCATGCACTGATCACGTAAATGATCATGCACTGATCACGTGACTGATCATGCACTGATCACGTGACTGATCATGCACTGATCACGTGGCTATCATGCACTGATCACGTGGCTGATCATGCAATGATCACGTAGCAACCATGTACTGGTCACGTGACTGATCATGCACTGATCACGTAATTGATCATGCACTGATCACGTGGCTGATCATGCACTGATCACGTGGCTGATCATGCACTATCACGTGACTGATCATGCACTGATCACGTGACTGATCATGCACTGATCACGTGGCTATCATGCACTGATCACGTGGATATCATGCACTGATCACGTGGCTGATCACACATGATCACGTGACTGATCATGCACTGATCACGTGGCTATCATGCACTGATCACGTGGCTGATCATGCACTGATCACGTAGCTATCATGCACTGATCACGTGACTGATCATGCACTGATCACGTGGCTGATCATGCACTGATATCATGCACTGATCACGTGGCTGATCATGCACTGATCACGTGACTGATCATGCACTGATCACGTGGCTATCATGCACTGATCACGTGGCTGATCATGCACTGATCACGTAACTATCATGCACTGATCACGTGACTGATCATGCACTGATCACGTGGCTGATCATGCACTGATCACGTGGCTGATCATGCACTGATCACGTGACTGATCATGCACTGATCACGTGACTGATCATGCACTGATCACGTGGCTATCATGCACTGATATCATGCACTGATCACGTGGCTGATCACACTGATCACGTGACTGATCATGCACTGATCACGTGGCTATCATGCACTGATCACGTGGCTGATCATGCACTGATCACGTAGCTATCATGCACTGATCACGTGACTGATCATGCACTGATCACGTGGCTGATCATGCACTGATCACGTGACTGATCATGCACTGATCACGTGGCTGATCATGCACTGATCACGTGGCTATCATGCACTGATCACGTGGCTGATCATGCAATGATCACGTAGCTACCATGCACTGGTCACGTGACTGATCATGCACTGATCACGTAATTGATCATGCACTGATCACGTGACTGATCATGCACTGATCACGTGACTGATCATGCACTGATCACGTGGCTATCATGCACTGATCACGTGGCTGATCATGCACTGATCACGTGGCTATCATGCACTGATCACGTGGCTGATCATGCACTGATCACGTGACTGATCATGCACTGATCATGTCTGATCATGCACTGATCACGTGACTGATCATGCACTGATCACGTGGCTGATCATGCACTGATCATGTGCTGATCATGTTTGGTGTCACACACTGATCATGTGCCTCTGGAGGCAATGAACATAGAGCTGAGTAGGCAGGAATCAGTCAGCAGGCTATAATCATGGAACTCAGTTCTGAGAAATCATGCTGCTCAGCTGGCAATAATCAAGTAGATGAGCAGGCAGGAATTACGCAGCACAGGTGGCAATTGTCAAGCAGATGACAGGCAGGAATCGTGCAGCTCAGCTGGCAATTGTCAAGCAGATGAGCAGACAGTAATCACGCAGCTCAGCAGGCCCTGATCACGTGACTGATCATGCACTGATCACGTGGCTGATCATACACTGATCACGTGACTGATCATGCACTGATCACGTGACTGATCATGCACTGATCACGTGGCTGATCATGCACTGATCACGTGACTGATCATGCACTGATCACGTGGCTATCATGCACTGATCACGTGACTGATCATGCACTGATCACGTGGCTGATCATGCACTGATCACGTGGCTATCATGCACTGCTCACGTGGCTGATCATGCACTGATCACGTAGCTACCATGTACTGGTCACGTGACTGATCATGCACTGATCACGTGACTGATCATGCACTGATCACGTGGCTATCATGCACTGATCACGTGGCTGATCATGCACTGATCACGTCTATATCATGCACTGATCACGTGACTGATCATGCACTGATCACGTGGCTATCATGCACTGATCACGTGACTGATCATGCACTGATCACGTCTATATCATGCACTGATCACATGACTGCCCATGCACTGATCACGTGGATGATCATACACTAATCATGTGACAGATCATGCACTGATCACGTGGCTGATCATGCACTGATACCGTGACTGAGCATGGACTGATCACATGACTATCATGTAGTGATCACGTGACTTAATGGCGCTGATCATGTGACTGATCATGCGCTGATCATGTTTGCTATCATACACTGATCATGTGCCTCTGGAGGCAATAAACAAAGAGCTGAGTAGGCACGAATCATACAGTCAGCAGGCAATAATCATGGAACTCAGCTGTGAGGAATCATGCTGCTCAGCTGGCAATAATCAAGCAGCTGAGCAGGCAGGAATTACGCAGCACAGCTGGCAATTGTCAAGCAGATGACAGGCAGGAATCGTGCAGCTCAGCTGGCAATTGTCAAGCAGATGAGCAGACAGTAATCACGCAGCTCAGCAGGCCCTGATCACGTGACTGAGCATGCACTGTTCACGTGGCTGATCATACACTGATCACGTGATTGATCATGCACTGATCACGCACTGATCACGTGGCTGATCATGCACTGATCACGTGGCTGATCATGCACTGATCACGTGGCTGATCATACACTGTCACGTGACTGATCATGCACTGATCACGTGGCATCATGCACTGATCACGTGGCTGATCATGCACTGATCACGTGACTGATCATGCACTGATCACGTGGCTATCATGCACTGATCACGTGGCTATCATGCACTGATATCATGCACTGATCACGTGGATGATCACACACTATCACGTGACTGATCATGCACTGATCACGTGGCTATCATGCACTGATCACGTGGCTGATCATGCAATGATCACGTAGCTACCATGTACTGGTCACGTGACTGATCATGCACTGATCACGTGGCTGATCATGCACTGATCACGTGACTGATCATGCACTGATCACGTGGCTGATCATGCACTGATCACGTGGCTATCATGCACTGATCACGTGGCTGATCATGCACTGATCACGTAGCTACCATGCACTGATCACGTGACTGATCATGCACTGATCACGTAATTGATCATGCACTGATCACGTGGCTGATCATGCACTGATCACGTGGCTGATCATGCACTGATCACGTGGCTGATCATGCACTGATCACGTGACTGATCATGCACTGATCACGTGGCTGATCATGCACTGATCACGTGGCTATCATGCACTGATCACGTGGCTGATCATGCAATGATCACGTAGCTACCATGCACTGATCACGTGACTGATCATGCACTGATCACGTAACTGATCATGCACTGATCACGTGACTGATCATGCACTGATCACGTGACTGATCATGCACTGATCACGTGGCTATCATGCACTGATCACGTGGCTGATCATGCACTGATCACGCAGCTACCATGTACTGATCACATGACTGATCATGCACTGATCACATAACTGATCATGCACTGATCACGTGGCTTATCATGCACTGATCATGTGACTGATCATGTGCTGATCATGTTTGGTATCATACACTGATCATGTGCCTCTGGAGGCAATGAACAAAGAGCTGAGTAGGCAGGAATCAGTCAGCAGGCTATAATCATGGAACTCAGCTCTGAGAAATCATGCTGCTCAGCTGGCAATAATCAAGCAGATGAGCAGGCAGGAATTACGCAGCACAGGTGGCAATTGTCAAGCAGATGACAGGCAGGAATCGTGCAGCTCAGCTGGCAATTGTCAAGCAGATGAGCAGACAGTAATCACGCAGCTCAGCAGGCCCTGATCACGTGACTGAGCATGCACTGTTCACGTGGCTGATCATACACTGATCACGTGACTGATCATGCACTGATCACGTGACTGATCATGCACTGATCACGTGGCTGATCATGCACTGATCACGTGACTGATCATGCACTGATCACGTGACTGATCATGCACTGATCACGTGGCTGATCATGCACTGATCACGTGGCTATCATGCACTGATCACGTGGCTGATCATGCACTGATCACGTAGCTATCATGCACTGATCACGTGACTGATCATGCACTGATCACGTGATTGATCATGCACTGATCACGTGGCTGATCATGCACTGATCACGTGGCTGATCATGCACTGATCACGTGACTGATCATGCACTGATCACGTGACTGATCATGCACTGATCACGTGGCTATCATGCACTGATCACGTGGCTGATCATGCACTGATCACGTGACTGATCATGCACTGATCACGTGGCTGATCATGCACTGATCACGTGACTGATCATGCACTGATCACGTGACTGATCATGCACTGATCACGTGGCTATCATGCACTGATCACGTGGCTGATCATGCATGATCACGCAGCTACCATGTACTGGTCACATGACTGATCATGCACTGATCACGTGACTGATCATGCACTGATCACGTGGCTATCATGCACTATCACGTGGCTGATCATGCAATGATCACGTAGCTACCATGTACTGGTCACGTGACTGATCATACACTGATCACGTGACTGATCATGCACTGATCACGTGGCTATCATGCACTGATCACGTGACTGATCATGCACTGATCACGTCTATATCATGCACTGATCACGTGACTGATCATGCACTGATCACGTGGATGATCATGCACTGATCACGTGACTGATCATGCACTGATCACGTGGCTGATCATGCACTGATCACGTGGCTGATCATGCACTGATCACGTGACTATCATGCACTGATCACGTGGCACTCATGCACTGATCACGTGGCTGATCATACACTGATCACGTAACTGATCATGCACTGATCACGTGGCTATCATGCACTGATCACGTGTTCGTCATGGAATGATCACGAAGCTACCATATACTGGTCACGTGACTGATCATGCACTGATCACGTAAATGATCATGCACTGATCACGTGACTGATCATGCACTGATCACGTGACTGATCATGCACTGATCACGTGGCTATCATGCACTGCTCACGTGGCTGATCATGCAATGATCACGTAGCAACCATGTACTGGTCACGTGACTGATCATGCACTGATCACGTAATTGATCATGCACTGATCACGTGGCTCATCATGCACTGATCACGTGGCTGATCACACACTATCACGTGACTGATCATGCACTGATCACGTGACTGATCATGCACTGATCACGTGGCTATCATGCACTGATCACGTGGATATCATGCACTGATCACGTGGCTGATCACACACGATCACGTGACTGATCATGCACTGATCACGTGGCTATCATGCACTGATCACGTGGCTATCATGCACGGATATCATGCACTGATCACGTGACTGATCATGCACTGATCACGTGACTGATCATGCACTGATCACGTGGCTATCATGCACTGATCACGTGGCTGATCATGCACTGATCACGTAGCTATCATGCACTGATCACGTGACTGATCATGCACTGATCACGTGGCTGATCATGCACTGATCACGTGACTGATCATGCACTGATCACGTGGCTGATCATGCACTGATCACGTGGCTGATCATGCACTGATCACGTGGCTGATCATGCACTGATCACGTGGCTGATCACACATGATCACGTGACTGATCATGCACTGATCACGTGGCTGATCATGCACTGATCACGTGGCTGATCATGCACTGATCACGTGGCTATCATGCACTGATCACGTGGCTGATCATGCACTGATCACGTAGCAACCATGCACTGATCACGTGACTGATCATGCACTGATCACGTAATTGATCATGCACTGATCACGTGGCTCATCATGCACTGATCACGTGGCTGATCATCACGATCACGTGACTGATCATGCACTGATCACGTGACTGATCATGCACTGATCACGTGGCTATCATGCACTGATCACGTGGATATCATGCACTGATCACGTGGCTGATCACACACGATCACGTGACTGATCATGCACTGATCACGTGGCTATCATGCACTGATCACGTGGCTATCATGCACTGATCACGTGGCTGATCATGCACTGATCACGTAGCTATCATGCACTGATCACGTGACTGATCATGCACTGATCACGTGACTGATCATGCACTGATCACGTGGCTATCATGCACTGATCACGTGGCTGATCATGCACTGATCACGCAGCTACCATGTACTGGTCACGTGACTGATCATGCACTGATCACGTAATTGATCATGCACTGATCACGTGGCTTATCATGCACTGATCATGTGACTGATCATGTGCTGATCATGTTTGGTGTCATACACTGATCATGTGCCTCTGGAGGCAATGAACATAGAGCTGAGTAGGCAGGAATCAGTCAGCAGGCTATAATCATGGAACTCAGCTCTGAGAAATCATGCTGCTCAGCTGGCAATAATCAAGTAGATGAGCAGGCAGGAATTACGCAGCACAGGTGGCAATTGTCAAGCAGATGACAGGCAGGAATCGTGCAGCTCAGCTGGCAATTGTCAAGCAGATGAGCAGACAGTAATCACGCAGCTCAGCAGGCCTGATCACGTGACTGAGCATGCACTGTTCACGTGGCTGATCATACACTGATCACGTGACTGATCATGCACTGATCACGTGACTGATCATGCACTGATCACGTGGCTGATCATGCACTGATCACGTGACTGATCATGCACTGATCACGTGTCTGATCATGCACTGATCACGTGGCTATCATGCACTGATCACGTGGCTGATCATGCATGATCACGCAGCTACCATGTACTGGTCACATGACTGATCATGCACTGATCACGTGACTGATCATGCACTGATCACGTGGCTATCATGCACTACTCACGTGGCTGATCATGCAATGATCATGTAGCTACCATGTACAGGTCACGTGAATGATCATACACCCATCAGGTGACTGATCATGCACTGATCACGTGGCTATCATGCACTGATCACGAGACTGATCATGCACTGATCACGTCTATATCATGCACTGATCACATGACTGCCCATGCACTGATCACGTGGATGATCATACACTAATCATGTGACAGATCATGCACTGATCACGTGGCTGATCATGCACTGATACCGTGACTGAGCATGGACTGATCACATGACTATCATGTAGTGATCACGTGACTTAATGGCGCTGATCATGTGACTGATCATGCGCTGATCATGTTTGCTATCATACACTGATCATGTGCCTCTGGAGGCAATAAACAAAGAGCTGAGTAGGCACGAATCAAACAGTCAGCAGGCAATAATCATGGAACTCAGCTGTGAGGAATCATGCTGCTCAGCTGGCAATAATCAAGCAGCTGAGCAGGCAGGAATTACGCAGCACAGCTGGCAATTGTCAAGCAGATGACAGGCAGGAATCGTGCAGCTCAGCTGGCAATTGTCAAGCAGATGAGCAGACAGTAATCACGCAGCTCAGCAGGCCCTGATCACGTGACTGAGCATGCACTGTTCACGTGGCTGATCATACACTGATCACGTGACTGATCATGCACTGATCACGTGGCTATCATGCACTGATCACGTGGCTGATCATGCACTGATCACGTGCTGATCATGCACTGATCACGTGGCTGATCATACACTGATCACGGGACTGATCATGCACTGATCACGGCACTATCATGCACTGATACATGACTGACATGCACTGATCACGTGGCTGATCATGCACTGATCACGTGACTGATCATGCACTGATCACGTGACTGATCATGCACTGATCACGTGGCTGATCATGCACTGATCACGTGGCTATCATGCACTGATCACGTGGCTGATCATGCACTGATCACGTGGCTGATCATGCACTGTCACGTGACTATCATGCACTGATCACGTGGCACTCATGCACTGATCACGTGGCTGATCATACACTGATCACGTAACTGATCATGCACTGATCACGTGGCTATCATGCACTGCTCACGTGGCTGTCATGCAATGATCACGTAGCTACCATGTACTGGTCACGTGACTGATCATGCACTGATCACGTAAATGATCATGCACTGATCACGTGACTGATCATGCACTGATCACGTGACTGATCATGCACTGATCACGTGGCTATCATGCACTGATCACGTGGCTGATCATGCAATGATCACGTAGCAACCATGTACTGGTCACGTGACTGATCATGCACTGATCACGTAATTGATCATGCACTGATCACGTGGCTCATCATGCACTGATCACGTGGCTGATCAGACACGTATCACGTGACTGATCATGCACTGATCACGTGACTGATCATGCACTGATCACGTGGCTATCATGCACTGATCACGTGGATATCATGCACTGATCACGTGGCTGATCACACATGATCACGTGACTGATCATGCACTGATCACGTGGCTATCATGCACTGATCACGTGGCTGATCATGCACTGATCACGTAGCTACCATGCACTGATCACGTGACTGATCATGCACTGATCACGTGGCTGATCATGCACTGATATCATGCACTGATCACGTGGCTGATCATGCACTGATCACGTGACTGATCATGCACTGATCACGTGGCTATCATGCACTGATCACGTGGCTGATCATGCACTGATCACGTGACTATCATGCACTGATCACGTGACTGATCATGCACTGATCACGTGGCTGATCATGCACTGATCACGTGGCTGATCATGCACTGATCACGTGACTGATCATGCACTGATCACGTGACTGATCATGCACTGATCACGTGGCTATCATGCACTGATATCATGCACTGATCACGTGGCTGATCACACTGATCACGTGACTGATCATGCACTGATCACGTGGCTATCATGCACTGATCACGTGGCTGATCATGCACTGATCACGTAGCTATCATGCACTGATCACGTGACTGATCATGCACTGATCACGTGGCTGATCATGCACTGATCACGTGACTGATCATGCACTGATCACGTGGCTGATCATGCACTGATCACGTGGCTATCATGCACTGATCACGTGGCTGATCATGCAATGATCACGTAGCTACCATGCACTGGTCACGTGACTGATCATGCACTGATCACGTGATTGATCATGCACTGATCACGTGACTGATCATGCACTGATCACGTGACTGATCATGCACTGATCACGTGGCTATCATGCACTGATCACGTGGCTGATCATGCACTGATCACGTGGCTATCATGCACTGATCACGTGGCTGATCATGCACTGATCACGTGACTGATCATGCACTGATCATGACTGATCATGCACTGATCACGTGACTGATCATGCACTGATCACGTGGCTGATCATGCACTGATCATGTGCTGATCATGTTTGGTGTCACACACTGATCATGTGCCTCTGGAGGCAATGAACATAGAGCTGAGTAGGCAGGAATCAGTCAGCAGGCTATAATCATGGAACTCAGCTCTGAGAAATCATGCTGCTCAGCTGGCAATAATCAAGTAGATGAGCAGGCAGGAATTACGCAGCACAGGTGGCAATTGTCAAGGAGATGACAGGCAGGAATCGTGCAGCTCAGCTGGCAATTGTCAAGCAGATGAGCAGACAGTAATCACGCAGCTCAGCAGGCCCTGATCACGTGACTGATCATGCACTGATCACGTGGCTGATCATGCACTGATCACGTGACTGATCATGCACTGATCACGTGACTGATCATGCACTGATCACGTGGCTGATCATACACTGATCACGTGACTGATCATGCACTGATCACGTGGCTATCATGCACTGATCACGTGACTGATCATGCACTGATCACGTGGCTGATCATGCACTGATCACGTGGCTATCATGCACTGCTCACGTGGCTGATCATGCACTGATCACGTAGCTACCATGTACTGGTCACGTGACTGATCATGCACTGATCACGTGACTGATCATGCACTGATCACGTGGCTATCATGCACTGATCACGTGACTGATCATGCACTGATCACGTCTATATCATGCACTGATCACGTGACTGATCATGCACTGATCACGTGGCTATCATGCACTGATCACGTGACTGATCATGCACTGATCACGTCTATATCATGCACTGATCACATGACTGCCCATGCACTGATCACGTGGATGATCATACACTAATCATGTGACAGATCATGCACTGATCACGTGGCTGATCATGCACTGATACCGTGACTGAGCATGGACTGATCACATGACTATCATGTAGTGATCACGTGACTTAATGGCGCTGATCATGTGACTGATCATGCGCTGATCATGTTTGCTATCATACACTGATCATGTGCCTCTGGAGGCAATAAACAAAGAGCTGAGTAGGCACGAATCATACAGTCAGCAGGCAATAATCATGGAACTCAGCTGTGAGGAATCATGCTGCTCAGCTGGCAATAATCAAGCAGCTGAGCAGGCAGGAATTACACAGCACAGCTGGCAATTGTCAAGCAGATGACAGGCAGGAATCGTGCAGCTCAGCTGGCAATTGTCAAGCAGATGAGCAGACAGTAATCACGCAGCTCAGCAGGCCCTGATCACGTGACTGAGCATGCACTGTTCACGTGGCTGATCATACACTGATCACGTGATTGATCATGCACTGATCACGCACTGATCACGTGGCTGATCATGCACTGATCACGTGGCTGATCATGCACTGATCACGTGGCTGATCATACACTGTCACGTGACTGATCATGCACTGATCACGTGGCATCATGCACTGATCACGTGGCTGATCATGCACTGATCACGTGACTGATCATGCACTGATCACGTGGCTATCATGCACTGATCACGTGGCTATCATGCACTGATATCATGCACTGATCACGTGGATGATCACACGTATCGTGACTGATCATGCACTGATCACGTGGCTATCATGCACTGATCACGTGGCTGATCATGCACTGATCACGTAGCTACCATGTACTGATCACGTGACTGATCATGCACTGATCACGTATCTGATCATGCACTGATCACGTGACTGATCATGCACTGATCACGTGGCTGATCATGCACTGATCACGTGGCTATCATGCACTGATCACGTGGCTGATCATGCACTGATCACGTGGCTATCATGCACTGATCACGTGACTGATCATGCACTGATCACGTAACTGATCATGCACTGATCACGTGACTGATCATGCACTGATCACGTGACTGATCATGCACTGATCACGTGGCTGATCATGCACTGATCACGTGACTGATCATGCACTGATCACGTGGCTGATCATGCACTGATCACGTGGCTATCATGCACTGATCACGTGGCTGATCATGCAATGATCACGTAGCTACCATGCACTGATCACGTGACTGATCATGCACTGATCACGTGACTGATCATGCACTGATCACGTGACTGATCATGCACTGATCACGTGACTGATCATGCACTGATCACGTGGCTATCATGCACTGATCACGTGGCTGATCATGCAATGATCACGCAGCTACCATGTACTGGTCACATGACTGATCATGCACTGATCACATAATTGATCATGCACTGATCACGTGGCTTATCATGCACTGATCATGTGACTGATCATGTGCTGATCATGTTTGGTGTCATACACTGATCATGTGCCTCTGGAGGCAATGAACAAAGAGCTGAGTAGGCAGGAATCAGTCAGCAGGCTATAATCATGGAACTCAGCTCTGAGAAATCATGCTGCTCAGCTGGCAATAATCAAGTAGATGAGCAGGCAGGAATTACGCAGCACAGGTGGCAATTGTCAAGCAGATGACAGGCAGGAATCGTGCAGCTCAGCTGGCAATTGTCAAGCAGATGAGCAGACAGTAATCACGCAGCTCAGCAGGCCCTGATCACGTGACTGAGCATGCACTGTTCACGTGGCTGATCACACACTGATCACGTGACTGATCATGCACTGATCACGTGACTGATCATGCACTGATCACGTGGCTGATCATGCACTGATCACGTGACTGATCATGCACTGATCACGTGACTGATCATGCACTGATCACGTGGCTGATCATGCACTGATCACGTGGCTATCATGCACTGATCACGTGGCTGATCATGCACTGATCACGTAGCTACCATGCACTGGTCACGTGACTGATCATGCACTGATCACGTAATTGATCATGCACTGATCACGTGGCTGATCATGCACTGATCACGTGGCTGATCATGCACTGATCACGTGACTGATCATGCACTGATCACGTGACTGATCATGCACTGATCACGTGGCTATCATGCACTGATCACGTGGCTGATCATACACTGATCACGTGCCTGATCATGCACTGATCACGTGGCTGATCATGCACTGATCACGTGACTGATCATGCACTGATCACGTGTCTGATCATGCACTGATCACGTGGCTATCATGCACTGCTCACGTGGCTGATCATGCGATGATCACGCAGCTACCATGTACTGGTCACATGACTGATCATGCACTGATCACGTGACTGATCATGCAGTGATCACGTGGCTATCATGCACTACTCACGTGGCTGATCATGCAATGATCATGTAGCTACCATGTACAGGTCACGTGAATGATCATACACCCATCAGGTGACTGATCATGCACTGATCACGTGGCTATCATGCACTGATCACGAGACTGATCATGCACTGATCACGTCTATATCATGCACTGATCACATGACTGCCCATGCACTGATCACGTGGATGATCATACACTAATCATGTGACAGATCATGCACTGATCACGTGGCTGATCATGCACTGATACCGTGACTGAGCATGGACTGATCACATGACTATCATGTAGTGATCACGTGACTTAATGGCGCTGATCATGTGACTGATCATGCGCTGATCATGTTTGCTATCATACACTGATCATGTGCCTCTGGAGGCAATAAACAAAGAGCTGAGTAGGCACGAATCATACAGTCAGCAGGCAATAATCATGGAACTCAGCTGTGAGGAATCATGCTGCTCAGCTGGCAATAATCAAGCAGCTGAGCAGGCAGGAATTACGCAGCACAGCTGGCAATTGTCAAGCAGATGACAGGCAGGAATCGTGCAGCTCAGCTGGCAATTGTCAAGCAGATGAGCAGACAGTAATCACGCAGCTCAGCAGGCCCTGATCACGTGACTGAGCATGCACTGTTCACGTGGCTGATCATACACTGATCACGTGATTGATCATGCACTGATCACTTGGATATCATGCACTGATCACGTGGCTGATCATACACTGTTCACGTGTCTGACCATGCACTGATCACGTGGCTGATCATACACTGCTCACGTAACTGATCATGCACTGATCACGTGGCTATCATGCACTGATCACGTGGCTGAACATGCACTGTTCACGTGGCTGATCACACACCTGTCACGTGACATATCATGCACTGATCACGTGGCACTCATGCACTGATCACGTGGCTGATCATACACTGCTCACGTAACTCATCATGCACACATCACGTGGCTATCATGCACTGCTCACGTGGTTCGTCATGGAATGATCACGAAGCTACCATATACTGGTCACGTGACTGATCATGCACAGATCACGTAAATGATCATGCACTGTTCACGTGACTGATCATGTACTGATCACGTGACTGATCATGCACTGATCACGTGGCTATCATGCTCTGCTCACGTGGCTGATCATGCAACGATCACGTAGCAACCATGTACTGGTCACGTGACTGATCATGCACTGATCACGTAATTGATCCTGCACTGATCACGTGGCTCATCATGCACTGATCCGTGGCTGATCACACGTATCACGTGACTGATCATGCACTGATCACGTGACTAATCATGCACTGATCACGTGGCTATCATGCACTGATCACGTGGATATCATGCACTGATCACGTGGCTGATCACACATGTATCACGTGACTGATCATGCACTGATCACGTGGCTATCATGCACTGATCACGTGGCTGATCATGCACTGATCACGTAGCTACCATGCACTGGTCACGTGACTGATCATGCACTGATCACGTGGCTGATCATGCACTGATCACGTGACTGATCATGCACTGATCACGTGGCTGATCATGCACTGATCACGCAGCTACCATGCACTGATCACATGACTGATCATGCACTGATCACGTAATTGATCATGCACTGATCACGTGGCTTATCATGCACTGATCATGTGACTGATCATGTGCTGATCATGTTTGGTGTCACACACTGATCATGTGCCTCTGGAGGCAATGAACAAAGAGCTGAGTAGGCAGGAATCAGTCAGCAGGCTATAATCATGGAACTCAGCTCTGAGAAATCATGCTGCTCAGCTGGCAATAATCAAGTAGATGAGCAGGCAGGAATTACGCAGCACAGGTGGCAATTGTCAAGCAGATGACAGGCAGGAATCGTGCAGCTCAGCTGGCAATTGTCAAGCAGATGAGCAGACAGTAATCACGCAGCTCAGCAGGCCCTGATCACGTGACTGAGCATGCACTGTTCACGTGGCTGATCACACACTGATCACGTGACTGATCATGCACTGATCACGTGACTGATCATGCACTGATCACGTGGCTATCATGCACTGATCACGTGGCTGATCATACACTGATCACGGGACTGATCATGCACTGATCACGGGCTATCATGCACTGACTATATGACTGACATGCACTGATCACGTGGATGATCATGCACTGATCACGTGACTGATCATGCACTGATCACGTGACTGATCATGCACTGATCACGTGGCTGATCATGCACTGATCACGTGGCTATCATGCACTGATCACGTGGCTGATCATGCAATGATCACGTAGCTACCATGTACTGGTCACGTGACTGATCATGCACTGATCACGTAATTGATCATGCACTGATCACGTGGCTGATCATGCACTGATCACGTGGCTGATCATGCACTGATCACGTGACTGATCATGCACTGATCACGTGGCTATCATGCACTGATCACGTGGCTGACATACACTGATCACGTGCCTGGTCATGCACTGATCACGTGGCTGATCATGCACTGATCACGTGACTGATCATGCACTGATCACGTGTCTGATCATGCACTGATCACGTGGCTATCATGCACTGCTCACGTGGCTGATCATGCGATGATCACGCAGCTACCATGTACTGGTCACATGACTGATCATGCACTGATCACGTGACTGATCATGCAGTGATCACGTGGCTATCATGCACTACTCACGTGGCTGATCATGCAATGATCATGTAGCTACCATGTACAGGTCACGTGAATGATCATACACCCATCAGGTGACTGATCATGCACTGATCACGTGGCTATCATGCACTGATCACGAGACTGATCATGCACTGATCACGTCTATATCATGCACTGATCACATGACTGCCCATGCACTGATCACGTGGATGATCATACACTAATCATGTGACAGATCATGCACTGATCACGTGGCTGATCATGCACTGATACCGTGACTGAGCATGGACTGATCACATGACTATCATGTAGTGATCACGTGACTTAATGGCGCTGATCATGTGACTGATCATGCGCTGATCATGTTTGCTATCATACACTGATCATGTGCCTCTGGAGGCAATAAACAAAGAGCTGAGTAGGCACGAATCAAACAGTCAGCAGGCAATAATCATGGAACTCAGCTGTGAGGAATCATGCTGCTCAGCTGGCAATAATCAAGCAGCTGAGCAGGCAGGAATTACGCAGCACAGCTGGCAATTGTCAAGCAGATGACAGGCAGGAATCGTGCAGCTCAGCTGGCAATTGTCAAGCAGATGAGCAGACAGTAATCACGCAGCTCAGCAGGCCCTGATCACGTGACTGAGCATGCACTGTTCACGTGGCTGATCATACACTGATCACGTGATTGATCATGCACTGATCACTTGGATATCATGCACTGATCACGTGGCTGATCATACACTGTTCACGTGTCTGACCATGCACTGATCACGTGGCTGATCATACACTGCTCACGTAACTGATCATGCACTGATCACGTGGCTATCATGCACTGATCACGTGGCTGAACATGCACTGTTCACGTGGCTGATCACACACCTGTCACGTGACATATCATGCACTGATCACGTGGCACTCATGCACTGATCACGTGGCTGATCATACACTGCTCACGTAACTCATCATGCACACATCACGTGGCTATCATGCACTGCTCACGTGGCTCGTCATGGAATGATCACGAAGCTACCATATACTGGTCACGTGACTGATCATGCACTGATCACGTAAATGATCATGCACTGTTCACGTGACTGATCATGTACTGATCACGTGACTGATCATGCACTGATCACGTGGCTATCATGCTCTGCTCACGTGGCTGATCATGCAACGATCACGTAGCAACCATGTACTGGTCACGTGACTGATCATGCACTGATCACGTAATTGATCCTGCACTGATCACGTGGCTCATCATGCACTGATCACGTGGCTGATCACACACGTATCACGTGACTGATCATGCACTGATCACGTGACTAATCATGCACTGATCACGTGGCTATCATGCACTGATCACGTGGATATCATGCACTGATCACGTGGCTGATCATGCATGTATCACGTGACTGATCATGCACTGATCACGTGGCTATCATGCACTGATCACGTGGCTGATCATGCACTGATCACGTACTGACCATGCACTGATCACGTGACTGATCATGCACTGATCACGTGGCTATCATGCACTGATATCATGCACTGATCACGTGGATGATCACACACGATCACGTGACTGATCATGCACTGATCACGTGGCTATCATGCACTGATCACGTGGCTGATCATGCAATGATCACGTAGCTACCATGTACTGTCACGTGACTGATCATGCACTGATCACGTGGCTGATCATGCACTGATCACGTGACTGATCATGCACTGATCACGTGGCTGATCATGCACTGATCACGTGGCTATCATGCACTGATCACGTGGCTGATCATGCACTGATCACGTAGCTATCATGCACTGATCACGTGACTGATCATGCACTGATCACGTAATTGATCATGCACTGATCACGTGACTGATCATGCACTGATCACGTGACTGATCATGCACTGATCACGTGGCTGATCATGCACTGATACCGTGACTGAGCATGGACTGATCACATGACTATCATGTAGTGATCACGTGACTTAATGGCGCTGATCATGTGACTGATCATGCGCTGATCATGTTTGCTATCATACACTGATCATGTGCCTCTGGAGGCAATAAACAAAGAGCTGAGTAGGCACGAATCAAACAGTCAGCAGGCAATAATCATGGAACTCAGCTGTGAGGAATCATGCTGCTCAGCTGGCAATAATCAAGCAGCTGAGCAGGCAGGAATTACGCAGCACAGCTGGCAATTGTCAAGCAGATGACAGGCAGGAATCGTGCAGCTCAGCTGGCAATTGTCAAGCAGATGAGCAGACAGTAATCACGCAGCTCAGCAGGCCCTGATCACGTGACTGAGCATGCACTGTTCACGTGGCTGATCATACACTGATCACGTGATTGATCATGCACTGATCACTTGGATATCATGCACTGATCACGTGGCTGATCATACACTGTTCACGTGTCTGACCATGCACTGATCACGTGGCTGATCATACACTGCTCACGTAACTGATCATGCACTGATCACGTGGCTATCATGCACTGATCACGTGGCTGAACATGCACTGTTCACGTGGCTGATCACACACCTGTCACGTGACATATCATGCACTGATCACGTGGCACTCATGCACTGATCACGTGGCTGATCATACACTGCTCACGTAACTCATCATGCACACATCACGTGGCTATCATGCACTGCTCACGTGGCTCGTCATGGAATGATCACGGCTACCATATACTGGTCACGTGACTGATCATGCACAGATCACGTAAATGATCATGCACTGTTCACGTGACTGATCATGTACTGATCACGTGACTGATCATGCACTGATCACGTGGCTATCATGCTCTGCTCACGTGGCTGATCATGCAACGATCACGTAGCAACCATGTACTGGTCACGTGACTGATCATGCACTGATCACGTAATTGATCCTGCACTGATCACGTGGCTCATCATGCACTGATCACGTGGCTGATCACACACGTATCACGTGACTGATCATGCACTGATCACGTGACTAATCATGCACTGATCACGTGGCTATCATGCACTGATCACGTGGATATCATGCACTGATCACGTGGCTGATCACACATGTATCACGTGACTGATCATGCACTGATCACGTGGCTATCATGCACTGATCACGTGGCTGATCATGCAATGATCACGTAGCTACCATGTACTGGTCACGTGACTGATCATGCACTGATCACGTGACTGATCATGCACTGATCACGTGACTGATCATGCACTGATCACGTGGCTGATCATGCACTGATCACGTGGCTATCATGCACTGATCACGTGGCTGATCATGCACTGATCACGTAGCTATCATGCACTGATCACGTGACTGATCATGCACTGATCACGTAACTGATCATGCACTGATCACGTGACTGATCATGCACTGATCACGTGACTGATCATGCACTGATCACGTGGCTGATCATGCACTGATCACGTGACTGATCATGCACTGATCACGTGGCTGATCATGCACTGATCACGTGGCTATCATGCACTGATCACGTGGCTGATCATGCAATGATCACGTAGCTACCATGCACTGATCACGTGACTGATCATGCACTGATCACGTAACTGATCATGCACTGATCACGTGACTGATCATGCACTGATCACGTGACTGATCATGCACTGATCACGTGGCTATCATGCACTGATCACGTGGCTGATCATGCAATGATCACGCAGCTACCATGTACTGGTCACATGACTGATCATGCACTGATCACATAATTGATCATGCACTGATCACGTGGCTTATCATGCACTGATCATGTGACTGATCATGTGCTGATCATGTTTGGTGTCATACACTGATCATGTGCCTCTGGAGGCAATGAACATAGAGCTGAGTAGGCAGGAATCAGTCAGCAGGCTATAATCATGGAACTCAGCTCTGAGAAATCATGCTGCTCAGCTGGCAATAATCAAGTAGATGAGCAGGCAGGAATTACGCAGCACAGTGGCAATTGTCAAGCAGATGACAGGCAGGAATCGTGCAGCTCAGCTGGCAATTGTCAAGCAGATGAGCAGACAGTAATCACGCAGCTCAGCAGGCCCTGATCACGTGACTGAGCATGCACTGTTCACGTGGCTGATCACACACTGATCACGTGACTGATCATGCACTGATCACGTGACTGATCATGCACTGATCACGTGACTGATCATGCACTGATCACGTGGCTGATCATGCACTGATCACGTGGCTATCATGCACTGATCACGTGGCTGATCATGCACTGATCACGTAGCTATCATGCACTGATCACGTGACTGATCATGCACTGATCACGTGGCTGATCATGCACTGATCACGTGGCTGATCATGCACTGATCACGTGGCTGATCATGCACTGATCACGTGACTGATCATGCACTGATCACGTGACTGATCATGCACTGATCACGTGGCTATCATGCACTGATCACGTGGCTGATCATACACTGATCACGTGACTGATCATGCACTGATCACGTGGCTGATCATGCACTGATCACGTGACTGATCATGCACTGATCACGTGACTGATCATGCACTGATCACGTGGCTATCATGCACTGCTCACGTGGCTGATCATGCATGATCACGCAGCTACCATGTACTGGTCACATGACTGATCATGCACTGATCACGTGACTGATCATGCACTGATCACGTGGCTATCATGCACTACTCACGTGGCTGATCATGCAATGATCATGTAGCTACCATGTACAGGTCACGTGAATGATCATACACCCATCAGGTGACTGATCATGCACTGATCACGTGGCTATCATGCACTGATCACGAGACTGATCATGCACTGATCACGTCTATATCATGCACTGATCACATGACTGCCCATGCACTGATCACGTGGATGATCATACACTAATCATGTGACAGATCATGCACTGATCACGTGGCTGATCATGCACTGATACCGTGACTGAGCATGGACTGATCACATGACTATCATGTAGTGATCACGTGACTTAATGGCGCTGATCATGTGACTGATCATGCACTGATCATGTTTGCTATCATACACTGATCATGTGCCTCTGGAGGCAATAAACAAAGAGCTGAGTAGGCACGAATCATACAGTCAGCAGGCAATAATCATGGAACTCAGCTGTGAGGAATCATGCTGCTCAGCTGGCAATAATCAAGCAGCTGAGCAGGCAGGAATTACGCAGCACAGCTGGCAATTGTCAAGCAGATGACAGGCAGGAATCGTGCAGCTCAGCTGGCAATTGTCAAGCAGATGAGCAGACAGTAATCACGCAGCTCAGCAGGCCCTGATCACGTGACTGAGCATGCACTGTTCACGTGGCTGATCATACACTGATCACGTGATTGATCATGCACTGATCACTTGGATATCATGCACTGATCACGTGGCTGATCATACACTGTTCACGTGTCTGACCATGCACTGATCACGTGGCTGATCATGCACTGATCACGTGGCTGATCATGCACTGATCACGTGACTGATCATGCACTGATCACGTGACTGATCATGCACTGATCACGTGGCTATCATGCACTGATCACGTGGCTGTCATGCACTGATCACGTGGCTGATCACACATGATCACGTGACTGATCATGCACTGATCACGTGGCTATCATGCACTGATCACGTGGCTGATCATGCACTGATCACGTAGCTATCATGCACTGATCACGTGACTGATCATGCACTGATCACGTGGCTGATCATGCACTGATCACGTGACTGATCATGCACTGATCACGCAGCTACCATGCACTGATCACGTGACTGATCATGCACTGATCACGTAATTGATCATGCACTGATCACGTGGCTTATCATGCACTGATCATGTGACTGATCATGCACTGATCATGTTTGGTGTCACACACTGATCATGTGCCTCTGGAGGCAATGAACATAGAGCTGAGTAGGCAGGAATCAGTCAGCAGGCTATAATCATGGAACTCAGCACTGAGAAATCATGCTGCTCAGCTGGCAATAATCAAGTAGATGAGCAGGCAGGAATTACGCAGCACAGGTGGCAATTGTCAAGGAGATGACAGGCAGGAATCGTGCAGCTCAGCTGGCAATGGTCAAGCAGATGAGCAGACAGTAATCACGCAGCTCAGCAGGCCCTGATCACGTGACTGATCATGCACTGTTCACGTGGCTGATCACACACTGATCACGTGACTGATCATGCACTGATCACGTGACTGATCATGCACTGATCACGTGGCTATCATGCACTGATCACGTGGCTGATCATGCACTGATCACGGGACTGATCATGCACTGATCACGGGCTATCATGCACTGACTATATGACTGACATGCACTGATCACGTGGATGATCATGCACTGATCACGTGACTGATCATGCACTGATCACGTGACTGATCATGCACTGATCACGTGGCTGATCATGCACTGATCACGTGGCTATCATGCACTGCTCACGTGGCTGATCATGCAATGATCACGTAGCTACCATGTACTGGTCACGTGACTGATCATGCACTGATCACGTAATTGATCATGCACTGATCACGTGGCTGATCATGCACTGATCACGTGGCTGATCATGCACTGATCACGTGACTGATCATGCACTGATCACGTGGCTATCATGCACTGATCACGTGGCTGATCATACACTGATCACGTGCCTGATCATGCACTGATCACGTGGCTGATCATGCACTGATCACGTGACTGATCATGCACTGATCACGTGTCTGATCATGCACTGATCACGTGGCTATCATGCACTGCTCACGTGGCTGATCATGCATGATCACGCAGCTACCATGTACTGGTCACATGACTGATCATGCACTGATCACGTGACTGATCATGCACTGATCACGTGGCTATCATGCACTACTCACGTGGCTGATCATGCAATGATCATGTAGCTACCATGTACAGGTCACGTGAATGATCATACACCCATCAGGTGACTGATCATGCACTGATCACGTGGCTATCATGCACTGATCACGTGACTGATCATGCACTGATCACGTCTATATCATGCACTGATCACATGACTGCCCATGCACTGATCACGTGGATGATCATACACTGATCATGTGACAGATCATGCACTGATCACGTGGCTGATCATGCACTGATACCGTGACTGAGCATGGACTGATCACATGACTATCATGTAGTGATCACGTGACTTAATGGCGCTGATCATGTGACTGATCATGCGCTGATCATGTTTGCTATCATACACTGATCATGTGCCTCTGGAGGCAATAAACAAAGAGCTGAGTAGGCACGAATCATACAGTCAGCAGGCAATAATCATGGAACTCAGCTGTGAGGAATCATGCTGCTCAGCTGGCAATAATCAAGCAGCTGAGCAGGCAGGAATTACACAGCACAGCTGGCAATTGTCAAGCAGATGACAGGCAGGAATCGTGCAGCTCAGCTGGCAATTGTCAAGCAGATGAGCAGACAGTAATCACGCAGCTCAGCAGGCCCTGATCACGTGACTGAGCATGCACTGTTCACGTGGCTGATCATACACTGATCACGTGACTGATCATGCACTGATCACTTGGATATCATGCACTGATCACGTGGCTGATCATGCACTGATCATGTGACTGATCATGCACTGATCATGTTTGGTGTCATACACTGATCATGTGCCTCTGGAGGCAATGAACATAGAGCTGAGTAGGCAGGAATCAGTCAGCAGGCTATAATCATGGAACTCAGCTCTGAGAAATCATGCTGCTCAGCTGGCAATAATCAAGTAGATGAGCAGGCAGGAATTACGTAGCACAGGTGGCAATTGTCAAGCAGATGACAGGCAGGAATCGTGCAGCTCAGCTGGCAATTGTCAAGCAGATGAGCAGACAGTAATCACGCAGCTCAGCAGGCCCTGATCACGTGACTGATCATGCACTGATCACGTGGCTGATCACACACTGATCACGTGACTGATCATGCACTGATCACGTGGCTATCATGCACTGATCACGTGGCTGATCATGCACTGATCACGTGACTGATCATGCACTGATCACGTGCTATCATGCACTGACTACATGACTGATCATGCACTGATCACGTGGCTGATCATGCACTGATCACGTGGCTGATCATGCACTGATCACGTGGCTGATCATGCACTGATCACGTAGCTATCATGCACTGGTCACGTGACTGATCATGCACTGATCACGTAACTGATCATGCACTGATCACGTGGCTGATCATGCACTGATCACGTGGCTGATCATGCACTGATCACGTGACTGATCATGCACTGATCACGTGGCTATCATGCACTGATCACGTGGCTGATCATGCACTGATCACGTGGCTGATCATGCACTGATCACGTGGCTGATCATGCACTGATCACGTGACTGATCATGCACTGATCACGTGGCTATCATGCACTGCTCACGTGGCTGATCATGCAATGATCACGTAGCTACCATGTACTTGTCACATGACTGATCATGCACTGATCACGTGACTGATCATGCACTGATCACGTGGCTATCGTACACTACTCACGTGGCTGATCTTGCAATGTTCATGTAGCTACCATGTACAGGTCACGTGAATGATCATACACCCATCAGGTGACTGATCACGAGACTGATCATGCACTGATCACGTCTATACCATTCACTGATCACATGACTGCCCATGCACTGATCACGTGGATGATCATACACTAATCATGTGACAGATCATGCACTGATCACGTGGCTGATCATGCACTGATACCGTGACTGAGCATGGACTGATCACATGACTATCATGTAGTGATCACGTGACTTAATGGCGCTGATCATGTGACTGATCATGCGATGATCATGTTTGCTATCATACACTGATCATGTGCCTCTGGAGGCAATAAACAAAGAGCTGAGTAGGCACGAATCAAACAGTCAGCAGGCAATAATCATGGAACTCAGCTGTGAGGAATCATGCTGCTCAGCTGGCAATAATCAAGCAGCTGAGCAGGCAGGAATTACGCAGCACAGCTGGCAATTGTCAAGCAGATGACAGGCAGGAATCGTGCAGCTCAGCTGGCAATTGTCAAGCAGATGAGCAGACAGTAATCACGCAGCTCAGCAGGCCCTGATCACGTGACTGAGCATGCACTGTTCACGTGGCTGATCATACACTGATCACGTGATTGATCATGCACTGATCACTTGGATATCATGCACTGATCACGTGGCTGATCATACACTGTTCACGTGTCTGACCATGCACTGATCACGTGGCTGATCATACACTGCTCACGTAACTGATCATGCACTGATCACGTGGCTATCATGCACTGATCACGTGGCTGAACATGCACTGTTCACGTGGCTGATCACACACCTGTCACGTGACATATCATGCACTGATCACGTGGCACTCATGCACTGATCACGTGGCTGATCATACACTGCTCACGTAACTCATCATGCACACATCACGTGGCTATCATGCACTGCTCACGTGGCTCGTCATGGAATGATCACGAAGCTACCATATACTGGTCACGTGACTGATCATGCACTGATCACGTAAATGATCATGCACTGTTCACGTGACTGATCATGTACTGATCACGTGACTGATCATGCACTGATCACGTGGCTGATCATGCACTGATCACGTGGCTATCATGCACTGATCACGTGGCTGATCATGCAATGATCACGTAGCTACCATGTACTGGTCACGTGACTGATCATGCACTGATCACGTAATTGATCATGCACTGATCACGTGGCTGATCATGCACTGATCACGTGGCTGATCATACACTGATCACGTGACTGATCATGCACTGATCACGTGACTATCATGCACTGATCACGTGGCTGACATGCACTGATCACGTGCCTGATCATGCACTGATCACGTGGCTGATCATGCACTGATCACGTGACTGATCATGCACTGATCACGTGTCTGATCATGCACTGATCACGTGGCTATCATGCACTGCTCACGTGGCTGATCATGCATGATCACGCAGCTACCATGTACTGGTCACATGACTGATCATGCACTGATCACGTGACTGATCATGCAGTGATCACGTGGCTATCATGCACTACTCACGTGGCTGATCATGCAATGATCATGTAGCTACCATGTACAGGTCACGTGAATGATCATACACCCATCAGGTGACTGATCATGCACTGATCACGTGGCTATCATGCACTGATCACGAGACTGATCATGCACTGATCACGTCTATATCATGCACTGATCACATGACTGCCCATGCACTGATCACGTGGATGATCATACACTAATCATGTGACAGATCATGCACTGATCACGTGGCTGATCATGCACTGATACCGTGACTGAGCATGGACTGATCACATGACTATCATGTAGTGATCACGTGACTTAATGGCGCTGATCATGTGACTGATCATGCGCTGATCATGTTTGCTATCATACACTGATCATGTGCCTCTGGAGGCAATAAACAAAGAGCTGAGTAGGCACGAATCATACAGTCAGCAGGCAATAATCATGGAACTCAGCTGTGAGGAATCATGCTGCTCAGCTGGCAATAATCAAGCAGCTGAGCAGGCAGGAATTACGCAGCACAGCTGGCAATTGTCAAGCAGATGACAGGCAGGAATCGTGCAGCTCAGCTGGCAATTGTCAAGCAGATGAGCAGACAGTAATCACGCAGCTCAGCAGGCCCTGATCACGTGACTGAGCATGCACTGTTCACGTGGCTGATCATACACTGATCACGTGATTGATCATGCACTGATCACTTGGATATCATGCACTGATCACGTGGCTGATCATACACTGTTCACGTGTCTGACCATGCACTGATCACGTGGCTGATCATACACTGCTCACGTAACTGATCATGCACTGATCACGTGGCTATCATGCACTGATCACGTGGCTGAACATGCACTGTTCACGTGGCTGATCACACACCTGTCACGTGACATATCATGCACTGATCACGTGGCACTCATGCACTGATCACGTGGCTGATCATACACTGCTCACGTAACTCATCATGCACACATCACGTGGCTATCATGCACTGCTCACGTGGTTCGTCATGGAATGATCACGAAGCTACCATATACTGGTCACGTGACTGATCATGCACTGATCACGTAAATGATCATGCACTGTTCACGTGACTGATCATGTACTGATCACGTGACTGATCATGCACTGATCACGTGGCTATCATGCTCTGCTCACGTGGCTGATCATGCAACGATCACGTAGCAACCATGTACTGGTCACGTGACTGATCATGCACTGATCACGTAATTGATCCTGCACTGATCACGTGGCTCATCATGCACTGATCACGTGGCTGATCACACACGTATCACGTGACTGATCATGCACTGATCACGTGACTAATCATGCACTGATCACGTGGCTATCATGCACTGATCACGTGGATATCATGCACTGATCACGTGGCTGATCACACATGTATCACGTGACTGATCATGCACTGATCACGTGGCTATCATGCACTGATCACGTGGCTGATCATGCAATGATCACGTAGCTACCATGTACTGGTCACGTGACTGATCATGCACTGATCACGTGGCTGATCATGCACTGATCACGTGACTGATCATGCACTGATCACGTGGCTGATCATGCACTGATCACGTGGCTGATCATGCACTGATCACGTGACTGATCATGCACTGATCACGTGGCTATCATGCACTGATGCACACTGATCATGATCATGACTGATCATGCACTGATCACGTGGCTATCATGCACTGATCACGTGGCTGATCATGCTGATCACGTGCTACATGATCACGTGACTGATCATGCACTGATCACGTGGCTGATCATGCACTGATCACGTGACTGATCATGCACTGATCACGTGGCTGATCATGCACTGATCACGTGGCTATCATGCACTGATCACGTGGCTGATCATGCACTGATCACGTGCTACATCACGTGACTGATCATGCACTGATCACTGATCATGCACTGATCACGTGACTGATCATGCACTGATCACGTGACTGATCATGCACTGATCACGTGACTGATCATGCACTGATCACGTGGCTATCATGCACTGATCACGTGGCTGATCATGCAATGATCACGTAGCTACCATGCACTGGTCACGTGACTGATCATGCACTGATCAGGTAACTGATCATGCACTGATCACGTGACTGATCATGCACTGATCACGTGACTGATCATGCACTGATCACGTGACTGATCATGCACTGATCACGTGGCTATCATGCACTGATCACGTGGCTGATCATGCAATGATCACGCAGCTACCATGCACTGGTCACATGACTGATCATGCACTGATCACATAATTGATCATGCACTGATCACGTGGCTTATCATGCACTGATCATGTGACTGATCATGTGCTGATCATGTTTGGTGTCATACACTGATCATGTGCCTCTGGAGGCAATGAACATAGAGCTGAGTAGGCAGGAATCAGTCAGCAGGCTATAATCATGGAACTCAGCTCTGAGAAATCATGCTGCTCAGCTGGCAATAATCAAGTAGATGAGCAGGCAGGAATTACGCAGCACAGGTGGCAATTGTCAAGCAGATGACAGGCAGGAATCGTGCAGCTCAGCTGGCAATTGTCAAGCAGATGAGCAGACAGTAATCACAGCTCAGCAGGCCCTGATCACGTGACTGAGCATGCACTGTTCACGTGGCTGATCACACACTGATCACGTGACTGATCATGCACTGATCACGTGGCTATCATGCACTGATCACGTGGCTGATCATACACTGATCACGGGACTGATCATGCACTGATCACGTGCTATCATGCACTGACTACATGACTGATCATGCACTGATCACGTGGATGATCATGCACTGATCACGTGACTGATCATGCACTGATCACGTGGCTGATCATGCACTGATCACGTGGCTATCATGCACTGATCACGTGGCTGATCATGCAATGATCACGTAGCTACCATGTACTGGTCACGTGACTGATCATGCACTGATCACGTAATTGATCATGCACTGATCACGTGGCTGATCATGCACTGATCACGTGGCTGATCATGCACTGATCACGTGACTGATCATGCACTGATCACGTGGCTATCATGCACTGATCACGTGGCTGACATGCACTGATCACGTGGCTGATCATGCACTGATCACGTGGCTGATCATGCACTGATCACGTGTCTGATCATGCACTGATCACGTGGCTATCATGCACTGCTCACGTGGCTGATCATGCAATGATCACGCAGCTACCATGTACTGGTCACATGACTGATCATGCACTGATCACGTGACTGATCATGCAGTGATCACGTGGCTATCATGCACTACTCACGTGGCTGATCATGCAATGATCATGTAGCTACCATGTACAGGTCACGTGAATGATCATACACCCATCAGGTGACTGATCATGCACTGATCACGTGGCTATCATGCACTGATCACGAGACTGATCATGCACTGATCACGTCTATATCATGCACTGATCACATGACTGCCCATGCACTGATCACGTGGATGATCATACACTAATCATGTGACAGATCATGCACTGATCACGTGGCTGATCATGCACTGATACCGTGACTGAGCATGGACTGATCACATGACTATCATGTAGTGATCACGTGACTTAATGGCGCTGATCATGTGACTGATCATGCGCTGATCATGTTTGCTATCATACACTGATCATGTGCCTCTGGAGGCAATAAACAAAGAGCTGAGTAGGCACGAATCAAACAGTCAGCAGGCAATAATCATGGAACTCAGCTGTGAGGAATCATGCTGCTCAGCTGGCAATAATCAAGCAGCTGAGCAGGCAGGAATTACGCAGCACAGCTGGCAATTGTCAAGCAGATGACAGGCAGGAATCGTGCAGCTCAGCTGGCAATTGTCAAGCAGATGAGCAGACAGTAATCACGCAGCTCAGCAGGCCCTGATCACGTGACTGAGCATGCACTGTTCACGTGGCTGATCATACACTGATCACGTGATTGATCATGCACTGATCACTTGGATATCATGCACTGATCACGTGGCTGATCATACACTGTTCACGTGTCTGACCATGCACTGATCACGTGGCTGATCATACACTGCTCACGTAACTGATCATGCACTGATCACGTGGCTATCATGCACTGATCACGTGGCTGAACATGCACTGTTCACGTGGCTGATCACACACCTGTCACGTGACATATCATGCACTGATCACGTGGCACTCATGCACTGATCACGTGGCTGATCATACTCTGCTCACGTAACTCATCATGCACACATCACGTGGCTATCATGCACTGCTCACGTGGTTCGTCATGGAATGATCACGAAGCTACCATATACTGGTCACGTGACTGATCATGCACAGATCACGTAAATGATCATGCACTGTTCACGTGACTGATCATGTACTGATCACGTGACTGATCATGCACTGATCACGTGGCTATCATGCTCTGCTCACGTGGCTGATCATGCAATGATCACGTAGCAACCATGTACTGGTCACGTGACTGATCATGCACTGATCACGTAATTGATCCTGCACTGATCACGTGGCTCATCATGCACTGATCACGTGGCTGATCACACACGTATCACGTGACTGATCATGCACTGATCACGTGACTAATCATGCACTGATCACGTGGCTATCATGCACTGATCACGTGGATATCATGCACTGATCACGTGGCTGATCACACACGTATCACGTGACTGATCATGCACTGATCACGTGGCTATCATGCACTGATCACGTGGCTATCATGCACGGATATCATGCACTGGTCACGTGACTGATCATGCACTGATCACGTGACTGATCATGCACTGATCACGTGGCTATCATGCACTGATCACGTGGCTGATCATGCACTGATCACGTAGCTATCATGCACTGATCACGTGACTGATCATGCACTGATCACGTGGCTGATCATGCACTGATCACGTGACTGATCATGCACTGATCACGTGGCTGATCATGCACTGATCACGTGGCTGATCATGCACTGATCACGTGGCTGATCACACATGATCACGTGACTGATCATGCACTGATCACGTGGCTGATCATGCACTGATCACGTGGCTGATCATGCACTGATCACGTGGCTATCATGCACTGATCACGTGGCTGATCATGCAATGATCACGTATCATGCACTGATCACGTGACTGATCATGCACTGATCACGTAATTGATCATGCACTGATCACGTGGCTGATCATGCACTGATCACGTGGCTGATCATCACGATCACGTGACTGATCATGCACTGATCACGTGAATGATCATGCACTGATCACGTGGCTATCATGCACTGATCACGTGGATATCATGCACTGATCACGTGGCTGATCACACACTATCACGTGACTGATCATGCACTGATCACGTGGCTATCATGCACTGATCACGTGGCTGATCATGCACTGATCACGTAGCTATCATGCACTGATCACGTGACTGATCATGCACTGATCACGTGACTGATCATGCACTGATCACGTGGCTATCATGCACTGATCACGTGGCTGATCATGCACTGATCACGCAGCTACCATGCACTGGTCACGTGACTGATCATGCACTGATCACGTAATTGATCATGCACTGATCACGTGGCTTATCATGCACTGATCATGTGACTGATCATGTGCTGATCATGTTTGGTGTCACACACTGATCATGTGCCTCTGGAGGCAATGAACATAGAGCTGAGTAGGCAGGAATCAGTCAGCAGGCTATAATCATGGAACTCACCTCTGAGAAATCATGCTGCTCAGCTGGCAATAATCAAGTAGATGAGCAGGCAGGAATTACGCAGCACAGGTGGCAATTGTCAAGCAGATGACAGGCAGGAATCGTGCAGCTCAGCTGGCAATTGTCAAGCAGATGAGCAGACAGTAATCACGCAGCTCAGCAGGCCCTGATCACGTGACTGATCATGCACTGATCACGTGGCTGATCATACACTGATCACGTGACTGATCATGCACTGATCACGTGACTGATCATGCACTGATCACGTGGCTGATCATGCACTGATCACGTGGCTGATCATGCACTGATCACGTGACTGATCATGCACTGATCACGTGGCTATCATGCACTGCTCACGTGGCTGATCATGCATGATCACGCAGCTACCATGTACTGGTCACATGACTGATCATGCACTGATCACGTGACTGATCATGCAGTGATCACGTGGCTATCATGCACTACTCACGTGGCTGATCATGCAATGATCATGTAGCTACCATGTACAGGTCACGTGAATGATCATACACCCATCAGGTGACTGATCATGCACTGATCACGTGGCTATCATGCACTGATCACGAGACTGATCATGCACTGATCACGTCTATATCATGCACTGATCACATGACTGCCCATGCACTGATCACGTGGATGATCATACACTAATCATGTGACAGATCATGCACTGATCACGTGGCTGATCATGCACTGATACCGTGACTGAGCATGGACTGATCACATGACTATCATGTAGTGATCACGTGACTTAATGGCGCTGATCATGTGACTGATCATGCGCTGATCATGTTTGCTATCATACACTGATCATGTGCCTCTGGAGGCAATAAACAAAGAGCTGAGTAGGCACGAATCAAACAGTCAGCAGGCAATAATCATGGAACTCAGCTGTGAGGAATCATGCTGCTCAGCTGGCAATAATCAAGCAGCTGAGCAGGCAGGAATTACGCAGCACAGCTGGCAATTGTCAAGCAGATGACAGGCAGGAATCGTGCAGCTCAGCTGGCAATTGTCAAGCAGATGAGCAGACAGTAATCACGCAGCTCAGCAGGCCCTGATCACGTGACTGAGCATGCACTGTTCACGTGGCTGATCATACACTGATCACGTGACTGATCATGCACTGATCACGTGGCTATCATGCACTGATCACGTGGCTGATCATGCACTGATCACGTGCTGATCATGCACTGATCACGTGGCTGATCATACACTGATCACGGGACTGATCATGCACTGATCACGGCACTATCATGCACTGACACATGACTCACATGCACTGATCACGTGGCTGATCATGCACTGATCACGTGACTGATCATGCACTGATCACGTGACTGATCATGCACTGATCACGTGGCTGATCATGCACTGATCACGTGGCTATCATGCACTGATCACGTGGCTGATCATGCACTGATCACGTGACTGATCATGCACTGATCACGTGGCTGATCATGCACTGATCACGTGACTGATCATGCACTGATCACGTGGCTATCATGCACTGATCACGTGGCTGATCATGCACTGATCACGTGGCTGATCATGCACTGTCACGTGACTGATCATGCACTGATCACGTGACATCATGCACTGATCACGTGGCTGATCATGCACTGATCACGTGACTGATCATGCACTGATCACGTGGCTATCATGCACTGATCACGTGGCTGATCATGCACTGATCACGTAGCTACCATATACTGATCACGTGACTGATCATGCACTGATCACGTGGCTGATCATGCACTGATCAGTGACTGATCATGCACTGATCACGTGACTGATCATGCACTGATCACGTGGCTATCATGCACTGATCACGTGGCTGATCATGCAATGATCACGTAGCTACCATGCACTGGTCACGTGACTGATCATGCACTGATCACGTGACTGATCATGCACTGATCACGTGGCTGATCATGCACTGATCACGTGACTGATCATGCACTGATCACGTGACTGATCATGCACTGATCACGTGGCTATCATGCACTGATCACGTGGCTGATCATGCACTGATCACGCAGCTACCATGCACTGATCACGTGACTGATCATGCACTGATCACATGACTGATCATGCACTGATCACGTGGCTTATCATGCACTGATCATGTGACTGATCATGTGCTGATCATGTTTGGTGTCATACACTGATCATGTGCCTCTGGAGGCAATGAACAAAGAGCTGAGTAGGCACGAATCAGTCAGCAGGCAATAATCATGGAACTCAGCTGTGAGAAATCATGCTGCTCAGCTGGCAATAATCAAGCAGCTGAGCAGGCAGGAATTACGCAGCACAGCTGGCAATTGTCAAGCAGATGACAGGCAGGAATCGTGCAGCTCAGCTGGCAATTGTCAAGCAGATGAGCAGACAGTAATCACGCAGCTCAGCAGGCCCTGATCACGTGACTGAGCATGCACTGTTCACGTGGCTGATCATACACTGATCACGTGACTGATCATGCACTGATCATGTGACTGATCATGCACTGATCACGTGGCTATCATGCACTGATCACGTGGCTGATCATACACTGATCACGGGACTGATCATGCACTGATCACGGGCTATCATGCACTGACTACATGACTGACATGCACTGATCACGTGCTGATCATGCACTGATCACGTGACTGATCATGCACTGATCACGTGACTGATCATGCACTGATCACGTGGCTGATCATGCACTGATCACGTGACTGATCATGCACTGATCACGTGACTGATCATGCACTGATCACGTGGCTGATCATGCACTGATCACGTGACTGATCATGCACTGATCACGTGACTGATCATGCACTGATCACGTGGCTGATCATGCACTGATCACGTGGCTATCATGCACTGATCACGTGGCTGATCATGCACTGATCACGTAGCTACCATGTACTGGTCACGTGACTGATCATGCACTGATCACGTAATTGATCATGCACTGATCACGTGGCTGATCATGCACTGATCACGTGGCTGATCATGCACTGATCACGTGACTGATCATGCACTGATCACGTGGCTATCATGCACTGATCACGTGGCTGATCATGCACTGATCACGTGCCTGATCATGCACTGATCACGTGGCTGATCATGCACTGATCACGTGACTGATCATGCACTGATCACGTGTCTGATCATGCACTGATCACGTGGCTATCATGCACTGCTCACGTGGCTGATCATGCCATGATCACGCAGCTACCATGTACTGGTCACATGACTGATCATGCACTGATCACGTGACTGATCATGCAGTGATCACGTGGCTATCATGCACTACTCACGTGGCTGATCATGCAATGATCATGTAGCTACCATGTACAGGTCACGTGAATGATCATACACCCATCAGGTGACTGATCATGCACTGATCACGTGGCTATCATGCACTGATCACGAGACTGATCATGCACTGATCACGTCTATATCATGCACTGATCACATGACTGCCATGCACTGATCACGTGGATGATCATACACTAATCATGTGACAGATCATGCACTGATCACGTGGCTGATCATGCACTGATACCGTGACTGAGCATGGACTGATCACATGACTATCATGTAGTGATCACGTGACTTAATGGCGCTGATCATGTGACTGATCATGCGCTGATCATGTTTGCTATCATACACTGATCATGTGCCTCTGGAGGCAATAAACAAAGAGCTGAGTAGGCACGAATCAAACAGTCAGCAGGCAATAATCATGGAACTCAGCTGTGAGGAATCATGCTGCTCAGCTGGCAATAATCAAGCAGCTGAGCAGGCAGGAATTACGCAGCACAGCTGGCAATTGTCAAGCAGATGACAGGCAGGAATCGTGCAGCTCAGCTGGCAATTGTCAAGCAGATGAGCAGACAGTAATCACGCAGCTCAGCAGGCCCTGATCACGTGACTGAGCATGCACTGTTCACGTGGCTGATCATACACTGATCACGTGATTGATCATGCACTGATCACTTGGATATCATGCACTGATCACGTGGCTGATCATACACTGTTCACGTGTCTGACCATGCACTGATCACGTGGCTGATCATACACTGCTCACGTAACTGATCATGCACTGATCACGTGGCTATCATGCACTGATCACGTGGCTGAACATGCACTGTTCACGTGGCTGATCACACACCTGTCACGTGACATATCATGCACTGATCACGTGGCACTCATGCACTGATCACGTGGCTGATCATACACTGCTCACGTAACTCATCATGCACACATCACGTGGCTATCATGCACTGCTCACGTGGCTGATCATGGAATGATCACGAAGCTACCATATACTGGTCACGTGACTGATCATGCACAGATCACGTAAATGATCATGCACTGTTCACGTGACTGATCATGTACTGATCACGTGACTGATCATGCACTGATCACGTGGCTATCATGCTCTGCTCACGTGGCTGATCATGCAACGATCACGTAGCAACCATGTACTGGTCACGTGACTGATCATGCACTGATCACGTAATTGATCCTGCACTGATCACGTGGCTCATCATGCACTGATCACGTGGCTGATCACACACGTATCACGTGACTGATCATGCACTGATCACGTGACTAATCATGCACTGATCACGTGGCTATCATGCACTGATCACGTGGATATCATGCACTGATCACGTGGCTGATCACACATGTATCACGTGACTGATCATGCACTGATCACGTGGCTATCATGCACTGATCACGTGGCTGATCATGCAATGATCACGTAGCTACCATGTACTGGTCACGTGACTGATCATGCACTGATCACGTGGCTGATCATGCACTGATCACGTGGCTATCATGCACTGATCACGTGGCTGATCATGCACTGATCACGGGACTGATCATGCACTGATCACGGGCTATCATGCACTGACACATGACTGATCATGCACTGATCACGTGGATGATCATGCACTGATCACGTGACTGATCATGCACTGATCACGTGACTGATCATGCACTGATCACGTGGCTGATCATGCACTGATCACGTGACTGATCATGCACTGATCACGTGACTGATCATGCACTGATCACGTGGCTGATCATGCACTGATCACGTGACTGATCATGCACTGATCACGTGACTGATCATGCACTGATCACGTGGCTGATCATGCACTGATCACGTGGCTATCATGCACTGATCACGTGGCTGATCATGCAATGATCACGTAGCTACCATGCACTGGTCACGTGACTGATCATGCACTGATCACGTAATTGATCATGCACTGATCACGTGGCTGATCATGCACTGATCACGTGGCTGATCATGCACTGATCACGTGGCTGATCATGCACTGATCACGTGGCTATCATGCACTGATCACGTGGCTGATCATACACTGATCACGTGCCTGATCATGCACTGATCACGTGGCTGATCATGCACTGATCACGTGACTGATCATGCACTGATCACGTGGCTGATCATGCACTGATCACGTGGCTATCATGCACTGATCACGTGGCTGATCATGCATGATCACGCAGCTACCATGCACTGATCACATGACTGATCATGCACTGATCACGTGGCTATCATGCACTACTCACGTGGCTGATCATGCAATGATCATGTAGCTACCATGTACAGGTCACGTGAATGATCATACACCCATCAGGTGACTGATCATGCACTGATCACGTGGCTATCATGCACTGATCACGTGACTGATCATGCACTGATCACGTCTATATCATGCACTGATCACATGACTGCCATGCACTGATCACGTGGATGATCATACACTAATCATGTGACAGATCATGCACTGATCACGTGGCTGATCATGCACTGATACCGTGACTGAGCATGGACTGATCACATGACTATCATGTAGTGATCACGTGACTTAATGGCGCTGATCATGTGACTGATCATGCGCTGATCATGTTTGCTATCATACACTGATCATGTGCCTCTGGAGGCAATAAACAAAGAGCTGAGTAGGCACGAATCAAACAGTCAGCAGGCAATAATCATGGAACTCAGCTGTGAGGAATCATGCTGCTCAGCTGGCAATAATCAAGCAGCTGAGCAGGCAGGAATTACGCAGCACAGCTGGCAATTGTCAAGCAGATGACAGGCAGGAATCGTGCAGCTCAGCTGGCAATTGTCAAGCAGATGAGCAGACAGTAATCACGCAGCTCAGCAGGCCCTGATCACGTGACTGAGCATGCACTGTTCACGTGGCTGATCATACACTGATCACGTGACTGATCATGCACTGATCACGTGGCTATCATGCACTGATCACGTGGCTGATCATGCACTGATCACGTGGCTGATCATACACTGATCACGTAACTGATCATGCACTGATCACGTGGCTATCATGCACTGATCACGTGGCTGAACATGCACTGTTCACGTGGCTGATCACACACCTGTCACGTGACTGATCATGCACTGATCACGTGGCACTCATGCACTGATCACGTGGCTGATCATACTCTGCTCACGTAACTGATCATGCACACATCACGTGGCTATCATGCACTGCTCACGTGGCTGATCATGCAATGATCACGTAGCAACCATATACTGGTCACGTGACTGATCATGCACTGATCACGTAAATGATCATGCACTGTTCACGTGACTGATCATGCACTGATCACGTGACTGATCATGCACTGATCACGTGGCTATCATGCACTGCTCACGTGGCTGATCATGCAATGATCACGTAGCAACCATGTACTGGTCACGTGACTGATCATGCACTGATCACGTAATTGATCCTGCACTGATCACGTGGCTCATCATGCACTGATCACGTGGCTGATCACACACGTATCACGTGACTGATCATGCACTGATCACGTGGCTATCATGCACTGATCACGTGGCTATCATGCACTGATCACGTGGATATCATGCACTGATCACGTGGCTGATCACACACGATCACATGACTGATCATGCACTGATCACGTGGCTATCATGCACTGATCACGTGGCTGATCATGCAATGATCACGTAGCTACCATGTACTGGTCACGTGACTGATCATGCACTGATCACGTAATTGATCATGCACTGATCACGTGGCTGATCATGCACTGATCACGTGACTGATCATGCACTGATCACGTGACTGATCATGCACTGATCACGTGGCTATCATGCACTGATCACGTGGCTGATCATGCACTGATCACGTGGCTATCATGCACTGATCACGTGACTGATCATGCACTGATCACGTAATTGATCATGCACTGATCACGTGGCTGATCATGCACTGATCACGTGGCTGATCATGCACTGATCACGTGGCTATCATGCACTGATCACGTGGCTGATCATGCACTGATCATGTAGCTACCATGTACAGGTCACGTGAATGATCATACACCCATCAGGTGACTGATCATGCACTGATCACGTGGCTATCATGCACTGATCACGAGACTGATCATGCACTGATCACGTCTAATCATGCACTGATCACATGACTGCCCATGCACTGATCACGTGGATGATCATACACTAATCATGTGACAGATCATGCACTGATCACGTGGCTGATCATGCACTGATACCGTGACTGAGCATGGACTGATCACATGACTATCATGTAGTGATCACGTGACTTAATGGCGCTGATCATGTGACTGATCATGCGCTGATCATGTTTGCTATCATACACTGATCATGTGCCTCTGGAGGCAATAAACAAAGAGCTGAGTAGGCACGAATCAAACAGTCAGCAGGCAATAATCATGGAACTCAGCTGTGAGGAATCATGCTGCTCAGCTGGCAATAATCAAGCAGCTGAGCAGGCAGGAATTACGCAGCACAGCTGGCAATTGTCAAGCAGATGACAGGCAGGAATCGTGCAGCTCAGCTGGCAATTGTCAAGCAGATGAGCAGACAGTAATCACGCAGCTCAGCAGGCCCTGATCACGTGACTGAGCATGCACTGTTCACGTGGCTGATCATACACTGATCACGTGATTGATCATGCACTGATCACTTGGATATCATGCACTGATCACGTGGCTGATCATACACTGTTCACGTGTCTGACCATGCACTGATCACGTGGCTGATCATACACTGCTCACGTAACTGATCATGCACTGATCACGTGGCTATCATGCACTGATCACGTGGCTGATCATGCACTGATCACGTGACTGATCATGCACTGATCACGTGACTGATCATGCACTGATCAGTGGCAATCATGCACTGATCACGTGGCTGATCATACACTGATCACGTGACTGATCATGCACTGATCACGTGGCTATCATGCACTCATCACGTGGCTATCATGCACTGATCACGTGGCTGATCATGCACTGATCACGTGACTGATCATGCACTGATCACGTCTGATCATGCACTGATCACGTGACTGATCATGCACTGATCACGTGGATGATCATGCACTGATCATGTGACTGATCATGCACTGATCACGTGGCTATCATGCACTGATCACGTGGCTGATCATGCACTGATCACGTGACTGATCATGCACTGATCACGTGGCTGATCATGCACTGATCACGTGACTGATCATGCACTGATCACGTGGCTATCATGCACTGATCACGTGGCTGATCATGCACTGATCACGTGGCTGATCACACATGTGTCACGTGACTGATCATGCACTGATCACGTGGCATCATGCACTGATCACGTGGCTGATCATGCACTGATCACGTGACTGATCATGCACTGATCACGTGGCTATCATGCACTGATCACGTGGCTGATCATGCAATGATCACGTAGCTACCATATACTGATCACGTGACTGATCATGCACTGATCACGTGACTGATCATGCACTGATCACGTGACTGATCATGCACTGATCACGTGACTGATCATGCACTGATCACGTGGCTATCATGCACTGATCACGTGGCTGATCATGCACTGATCACGTGGCTATCATGCACTGATCACGTGACTGATCATGCACTGATCACGTAATTGATCATGCACTGATCACGTGACTGATCATGCACTGATCACGTGGCTGATCATGCACTGATCACGTGGCTATCATGCACTACTCACGTGGCTGATCATGCAATGATCATGTAGCTACCATGTACTGGACAGTGACTGATCATACACCCATCAGGTGACTGATCATGCACTGATCACGTGGCTGATCATGCACTGATCACGTGACTGATCATGCACTGATCACGTGACTGATCATGCACTGATCACATGGCTATCATGCACTGATCACGTGGCTGATCATGCACTGATCACGTGGCTGATCATGCACTGATACCGTGACTGAGCATGGACTGATCACATGACTATCATGTAGTGATCACGTGACTTAATGGCGCTGATCATGTGACTGATCATGCGCTGATCATGTTTGCTATCATACACTGATCATGTGCCTCTGGAGGCAATAAACAAAGAGCTGAGTAGGCACGAATCAAACAGTCAGCAGGCAATAATCATGGAACTCAGCTGTGAGGAATCATGCTGCTCAGCTGGCAATAATCAAGCAGCTGAGCAGGCAGGAATTACACAGCACAGCTGGCAATTGTCAAGCAGATGACAGGCAGGAATCGTGTAGCTCAGCTGGCAATTGTCAAGCAGATGAGCAGACAGTAATCACGCAGCTCAGCAGGCCCTGATCACGTGACTGAGCATGCACTGTTCACGTGGCTGATCATACACTGATCACGTGATGATCATGCACTGATCACTTGGATATCATGCACTGATCACGTGGCTGATCATACACTGTTCACGTGTCTGACCATGCACTGATCACGTGGCTGATCATACACTGCTCACGTTACTGATCATGCACTGATCACGTGGCTATCATGCACTGATCACGTGGCTATCATGCACTGATCACGTGGCTGATCATGCAATGATCACGTAGCAACCATGTACTGGTCACGTGACTGATCATGCACTGATCACGTAATTGATCATGCACTGATCACGTGGCTCATCATGCACTGATCACGTGGCTGATCACACACGATCACGTGACTGATCATGCACTGATCACGTGACTGATCATGCACTGATCACGTGGCTATCATGCACTGATCACGTGGATATCATGCACTGATCACGTGGCTGATCACACACGATCACGTGACTGATCATGCACTGATCACGTGGCTATCATGCACTGATCACGTGGCTGATCATGCACTGATATCATGCACTGATCACGTGACTGATCACACACTGATCACGTGACTGATCATGCACTGATCACGTGGCTATCATGCACTGATCACGTGGCTGATCATGCACTGATCACGTAGCTATCATGCACTGATCACGTGACTGATCATGCACTGATCACGTGGCTGATCATGCACTGATCACGTGACTGATCATGCACTGATCACGTGGCTGATCATGCACTGATCACGTGGCTGATCATGCACTGATCACGTGGCTGATCATGCACTGATCACGTGGCTGATCACACATGATCACGTGACTGATCATGCACTGATCACGTGGCTGATCATGCACTGATCACGTGGCTGATCATGCACTGATCACGTGGCTATCATGCACTGATCACGTGGCTGATCATGCACTGATCACGTAGCTATCATGCACTGATCACGTGACTGATCATGCACTGATCACGTAATTGATCATGCACTGATCACGTGGCTGATCATGCACTGATCACGTGGCTGATCATCACGATCACGTGACTGATCATGCACTGATCACGTGACTGATCATGCACTGATCACGTGGCTATCATGCACTGATCACGTGGATATCATGCACTGATCACGTGGCTGATCACACACGATCACGTGACTGATCATGCACTGATCACGTGGCTATCATGCACTGATCACGTGGCTATCATGCACTGATCACGTGGCTGATCATGCACTGATCACGTAGCTATCATGCACTGATCACGTGACTGATCATGCACTGATCACGTGACTGATCATGCACTGATCACGTGGCTATCATGCACTGATCACGTGGCTGATCATGCACTGATCACGCAGCTACCATGTACTGGTCACATGACTGATCATGCACTGATCACGTAATTGATCATGCACTGATCACGTGGCTTATCATGCACTGATCATGTGACTGATCATGTGCTGATCATGTTTGGTGTCATACACTGATCATGTGCCTCTGGAGGCAATGAACATAGAGCTGAGTAGGCAGGAATCAGTCAGCAGGCTATAATCATGGAACTCAGCTCTGAGAAATCATGCTGCTCAGCTGGCAATAATCAAGTAGATGAGCAGGCAGGAATTACGCAGCACAGGTGGCAATTGTCAAGCAGATGACAGGCAGGAATCGTGCAGCTCAGCTGGCAATTGTCAAGCAGATGAGCAGACAGTAATCACGCAGCTCAGCAGGCCCTGATCACGTGACTGAGCATGCACTGATCACGTGGCTGATCACACACTGATCACGTGACTGATCATGCACTGATCACGTGACTGATCATGCACTGATCACGTGGCTGATCATGCACTGATCACGTGGCTGATCATGCACTGATCACGTGACTGATCATGCACTGATCACGTGGCTATCATGCACTGATCACGTGGCTGATCATGCACTGATCACGTGGCTATCATGCACTGATCACGTGACTGATCATGCACTGATCACGTAACTGATCATGCACTGATCACGTGGCTGATCATGCACTGATCACGTGGCTGATCATGCACTGATCACGTGGCTATCATGCACTGATCACGTGGCTGATCATGCACTGATCATGTAGCTACCATGTACTGGTCACGTGAATGATCATACACCCATCAGGTGACTGATCATGCACTGATCACGTGGCTATCATGCACTGATCACGTGACTGATCATGCACTGATCACGTCTAATCATGCACTGATCACATGACTGCCCATGCACTGATCACGTGGATGATCATACACTAATCATGTGACAGATCATGCACTGATCACGTGGCTGATCATGCACTGATACCGTGACTGAGCATGGACTGATCACATGACTATCATGTAGTGATCACGTGACTTAATGGCGCTGATCATGTGACTGATCATGCGCTGATCATGTTTGCTATCATACACTGATCATGTGCCTCTGGAGGCAATAAACAAAGAGCTGAGTAGGCACGAATCAAACAGTCAGCAGGCAATAATCATGGAACTCAGCTGTGAGGAATCATGCTGCTCAGCTGGCAATAATCAAGCAGCTGAGCAGGCAGGAATTACGCAGCACAGCTGGCAATTGTCAAGCAGATGACAGGCAGGAATCGTGCAGCTCAGCTGGCAATTGTCAAGCAGATGAGCAGACAGTAATCACGCAGCTCAGCAGGCCCTGATCACGTGACTGAGCATGCACTGTTCACGTGGCTGATCATACACTGATCACGTGATTGATCATGCACTGATCACTTGGATATCATGCACTGATCACGTGGCTGATCATACACTGTTCACGTGTCTGACCATGCACTGATCACGTGGCTGATCATACACTGCTCACGTAACTGATCATGCACTGATCACGTGGCTATCATGCACTGATCACGTGGCTGATCATGCACTGATCACGTGGCTGATCATGCACTGATCACGTGACTGATCATGCACTGATCAGTGGCAATCATGCACTGATCACGTGGCTGATCATACACTGATCACGTGACTGATCATGCACTGATCACGTGGCTATCATGCACTGATCACGTGGCTATCATGCACTGATCACGTGGCTGATCATGCACTGATCACGTGACTGATCATGCACTGATCACGTCTGATCATGCACTGATCACGTGACTGATCATGCACTGATCACGTGGATGATCATGCACTGATCACGTGACTGATCATGCACTGATCACGTGGCTATCATGCACTGATCACGTGGCTGATCATGCACTGATCACGTGGCTGATCATGCACTGATCACGTGGCTGATCATGCACTGATCACGTGACTGATCATGCACTGATCACGTGGCTATCATGCACTGATCACGTGGCTGATCATGCACTGATCACGTGGCTGATCACACATGATCACGTGACTGATCATGCACTGATCACGTGGCATCATGCACTGATCACGTGGCTGATCATGCACTGATCACGTGACTGATCATGCACTGATCACGTGGCTATCATGCACTGATCACGTGGCTGATCATGCAATGATCACGTAGCTACCATGCACTGATCACGTGACTGATCATGCACTGATCACGTAACTGATCATGCACTGATCACGTGACTGATCATGCACTGATCACGTGACTGATCATGCACTGATCACGTGGCTATCATGCACTGATCACGTGGCTGATCATGCACTGATCACGTGGCTATCATGCACTGATCACGTGACTGATCATGCACTGATCACGTAATTGATCATGCACTGATCACGTGACTGATCATGCACTGATCACGTGGCTGATCATGCACTGATCACGTGGCTATCATGCACTACTCACGTGGCTGATCATGCAATGATCATGTAGCTACCATGTACCGGTCAGTGACTGATCATACACCCATCAGGTGACTGATCATGCACTGATCACGTGGCTGATCATGCACTGATCACGTGACTGATCATGCACTGATCACGTGACTGATCATGCACTGATCACATAGCTATCATGCACTGATCACGTGGCTGATCATGCACTGATCACGTGGCTGATCATGCACTGATACCGTGACTGAGCATGGACTGATCACATGACTATCATGTAGTGATCACGTGACTTAATGGCGCTGATCATGTGACTGATCATGCGCTGATCATGTTTGCTATCATACACTGATCATGTGCCTCTGGAGGCAATAAACAAAGAGCTGAGTAGGCACGAATCAAACAGTCAGCAGGCAATAATCATGGAACTCAGCTGTGAGGAATCATGCTGCTCAGCTGGCAATAATCAAGCAGCTGAGCAGGCAGGAATTACGCAGCACAGCTGGCAATTGTCAAGCAGATGACAGGCAGGAATCGTGCAGCTCAGCTGGCAATTGTCAAGCAGATGAGCAGACAGTAATCACGCAGCTCAGCAGGCCCTGATCACGTGACTGAGCATGCACTGTTCACGTGGCTGATCATACACTGATCACGTGATGATCATGCACTGATCACGTGGATATCATGCACTGATCACGTGGCTGATAATACACTGTTCACGTGTCTGACCATGCACTGATCACGTGGCTGATCATACACTGCTCACGTGACTGATCATGCACTGATCACGTGACTGATCATGCACTGATCACGTGGCTATCATGCACTGCTCACGTGGCTGATCATGCACTGATCACGTAGCAACCATGCACTGGTCACGTGACTGATCATGCACTGATCACGTAATTGATCATGCACTGATCACGTGGCTCATCATGCACTGATCACGTGGCTGATCACACACGATCACGTGACTGATCATGCACTGATCACGTGACTGATCATGCACTGATCACGTGGCTATCATGCACTGATCACGTGGATATCATGCACTGATCACGTGGCTGATCACACACTGATCACGTGACTGATCATGCACTGATCACGTGGCTATCATGCACTGATCACGTGGCTGATCATGCACTGATATCATGCACTGATCACGTGACTGATCATGCACTGATCACGTGACTGATCATGCACTGATCACGTGGCTATCATGCACTGATCACGTGGCTGATCATGCACTGATCACGTAGCTATCATGCACTGATCACGTGACTGATCATGCACTGATCACGTGGCTGATCATGCACTGATCACGTGACTGATCATGCACTGATCACGTGGCTGATCATGCACTGATCACGTGGCTGATCATGCACTGATCACGTGGCTGATCATGCACTGATCACGTGGCTGATCACACATGATCACGTGACTGATCATGCACTGATCACGTGGCTGATCATGCACTGATCACGTGGCTGATCATGCACTGATCACGTGGCTATCATGCACTGATCACGTGGCTGATCATGCACTGATCACGTAGCTATCATGCACTGATCACGTGACTGATCATGCACTGATCACGTAATTGATCATGCACTGATCACGTGGCTGATCATGCACTGATCACGTGGCTGATCATCACGATCACGTGACTGATCATGCACTGATCACGTGAATGATCATGCACTGATCACGTGGCTATCATGCACTGATCACGTGGATATCATGCACTGATCACGTGGCTGATCACACACGATCACGTGACTGATCATGCACTGATCACGTGGCTATCATGCACTGATCACGTGGCTATCATGCACTGATCACGTGGCTGATCATGCACTGATCACGTAGCTATCATGCACTGATCACGTGACTGATCATGCACTGATCACGTGACTGATCATGCACTGATCACGTGGCTATCATGCACTGATCACGTGGCTGATCATGCACTGATCACGTGGCTACCATGCACTGGTCACGTGACTGATCATGCACTGATCACGGAATTGATCATGCACTGATCACGTGGCTTATCATGCACTGATCATGTGACTGATCATGTGCTGATCATGTTTGGTGTCATACACTGATCATGTGCCTCTGGAGGCAATGAACATAGAGCTGAGTAGGCAGGAATCAGTCAGCAGGCTATAATCATGGAACTCACCTCTGAGAAATCATGCTGCTCAGCTGGCAATAATCAAGTAGATGAGCAGGCAGGAATTACGCAGCACAGGTGGCAATTGTCAAGCAGATGACAGGCAGGAATCGTGCAGCTCAGCTGGCAATTGTCAAGCAGATGAGCAGACAGTAATCACGCAGCTCAGCAGGCCCTGATCACGTGACTGAGCATGCACTGATCACGTGGCTGATCATGCACTGATCACGTGACTGATCATGCACTGATCACGTGACTGATCATGCACTGATCACGTGGCTGATCATGCACTGATCACGTGGCTGATCATGCACTGATCACGTGTCTGATCATGCACTGATCACGTGGCTATCATGCACTGCTCACGTGGCTGATCATGCATGATCACGCAGCTACCATGTACTGGTCACATGACTGATCATGCACTGATCACGTGACTGATCATGCAGTGATCACGTGGCTATCATGCACTACTCACGTGGCTGATCATGCAATGATCATGTAGCTACCATGTACAGGTCACGTGAATGATCATACACCCATCAGGTGACTGATCATGCACTGATCACGTGGCTATCATGCACTGATCACGAGACTGATCATGCACTGATCACGTCTATATCATGCACTGATCACATGACTGCCCATGCACTGATCACGTGGATGATCATACACTAATCATGTGACAGATCATGCACTGATCACGTGGCTGATCATGCACTGATACCGTGACTGAGCATGGACTGATCACATGACTATCATGTAGTGATCACGTGACTTAATGGCGCTGATCATGTGACTGATCATGCGCTGATCATGTTTGCTATCATACACTGATCATGTGCCTCTGGAGGCAATAAACAAAGAGCTGAGTAGGCACGAATCAAACAGTCAGCAGGCAATAATCATGGAACTCAGCTGTGAGGAATCATGCTGCTCAGCTGGCAATAATCAAGCAGCTGAGCAGGCAGGAATTACGCAGCACAGCTGGCAATTGTCAAGCAGATGACAGGCAGGAATCGTGCAGCTCAGCTGGCAATTGTCAAGCAGATGAGCAGACAGTAATCACGCAGCTCAGCAGGCCCTGATCACGTGACTGAGCATGCACTGTTCACGTGGCTGATCATACACTGATCACGTGATGATCATGCACTGATCACTTGGATATCATGCACTGATCACGTGGCTGATCATACACTGCTCAGTTAACTGATCATGCACTGATCACGTGGCTATCATGCACTGATCACGTGGCTGAACATGCACTGTTCACGTGGCTGATCACACACCTGTCACGTGACATATCATGCACTGATCACGTGGCACTCATGCACTGATCACGTGGCTGATCATACTCTGCTCACGTAACTGAACATACACACATCACGTGGCTATCATGCACTGCTCACGTGGCTCGTCATGGAATGATCACGTAGCTACCATATACTGGTCACGTGACTGATCATGCACAGATCACGTAAATGATCATGCACTGTTCACGTGACTGATCATGTACTGATCACGTGACTGATCATGCACTGATCACGTGGCTATCATGCACTGCTCACGTGGCTGATCATGCAATGATCACGTAGCAACCATGTACTGGTCACGTGACTGATCATGCACTGATCACGTAATTGATCCTGCACTGATCACGTGGCTCATCATGCACTGATCACGTGGCTGATCACACATGTATCACGTGACTGATCATGCACTGATCACGTGGCTCTCATGCACTGATCACGTGGCTATCATGCACTGATCACGTGGCTATCATGCACTGATCACGTGGCTGATCATGCAATGATCACGTAGCTATCATGCACTGATCACGTGACTGATCATGCACTGATCACGTAACTGATCATGCACTGATCACGTGGATCATGCACTGATCACGTGGCTGATCACACACTGATCACGTGACTGATCATGCACTGATCACGTGACTGATCATGCACTGATCACGTGGCTATCATGCACTGATCACGTGGCTATCATGCACTGATCACGTGGCTGATCATGATCACGTGACTGATCATGCACTGATCACGTGGCTATCATGCACTGATCACGTGGCTATCATGCACTGATCACGTGGCTGATCATGCACTGATCACGTAGCTATCATGCACTGATCACGTGACTGATCATGCACTGATCACGTGACTGATCATGCACTGATCACGTGACTGATCATGCACTGATCACGTGACTGATCATGCACTGATCACGTGGCTGATCATGCACTGATCACGTGGCTGATCATGCACTGATCACGTGACTGATCATGCACTGATCACGTGGCTATCATGCACTGATCACGTGACTGATCATGCACTGATCACGTGACTGATCATGCACTGATCACGTGGCTATCATGCACTGATCACGTGGCTGATCATGCACTGATCACGTGACTGATCATGCACTGATCACGTGGCTATCATGCACTGATCACGTGACTGATCATGCACTGATCACGTGACTGATCATGCACTGATCACGTGGCTATCATGCACTGATCACGTGGCTGATCATGCACTGATCACGTGACTGATCATGCACTGATCACGTGGCTGATCATGCACTGATCACGTGGCTGATCATGCACTGATCACGTGGTATCATGCACTGATCACGTGACTGATCATGCACTGATCACGTGGATCATGCACTGATCACGTGACTGATCATGCACTGATCACGTGACTGATCATGCACTGATCACGTGGCTGATCATGCACTGATCACGTGGCTGATCATGCACTGATCACGTGGCTGATCATGCACTGATCACGTGACTGATCATGCACTGATCACGTGACTGATCATGCACTGATCACGTGGCTATCATGCACTGATCACGTGGCTATCATGCACTGATCACGTGGCTGATCATGCACTGATCACAGCTACCATGCACTGGTCACGTGACTGATCATGCACTGATCACGTAATTGATCATGCACTGATCACGTGGCTTATCATGCACTGATCATGTGACTGATCATGTGCTGATCATGTTTGGTATCATACACTGATCATGTGCCTCTGCAGGCAATGAACAAAGAGCTGAGTAGGCAGGAATCAGTCAGCAGGCTATAATCATGGAACTCAGCTGTGAGAAATCATGCTGCTCAGCTGGCAATAATCAAGTAGATGAGCAGGCAGGAATTATGCAGCACAGGTGGCAATTGTCAAGCAGATGACAGGCAGGAATCGTGCAGCTCAGCTGGCAATTGTCAAGCAGATGAGCAGACAGTAATCACGCAGCTCAGCAGGCCCTGATCACGTGACTGAGCATGCACTGTTCACGTGGCTGATCACACACTGATCACGTGACTGATCATGCACTGATCACGTGGCTGATCATGCACTGATCACGTGACTGATCATGCACTGATCACGTGGCTATCATGCACTGATCACGTGGCTGATCATGCACTGATCACGTGTCTGATCATGCACTGATCACGTGGCTGATCATGCACTGATCACGTGACTGATCATGCACTGATCACGTGGCTATCATGCACTGATCACGTGGCTGATCATGCACTGATCACGTGGCTGATCACACACTGATCACGTGACTATCATGCACTGATCACGTGGCACTCATGCACTGATCACGTGGCTGATCACACTGATCACGTGACTGATCATGCACTGATCACGTGGCTATCATGCACTGATCACGTGGCTGATCATGCAATGATCACGTAGCTACCATATACTGGTCACGTGACTGATCATGCACTGATCACGTAACGATCATGCACTGATCACGTGACTGATCATGCACTGATCACGTGACTGATCATGCACTGATCACGTGACTGATCATGCACTGATCACGTGACTGATCATGCACTGATCACGTGACTGATCATGCACTGATCACGTGGCTATCATGCACTGATCACGTGGCTGATCATGCACTGATCACGCAGCTACCATGCACTGATCACGTGACTGATCATGCACTGATCACGTGATTGATCATGCACTGATCACGTGGCTTATCATGCACTGATCATGTGACTGATCATGTGCTGATCATGTTTGGATCACACACTGATCATGTGCCTCTGGAGGCAATGAACATAGAGCTGAGTAGGCAGGAAACAGTCAGCAGGCTATAATCATGGAACTCAGCTCTGAGAAATCATGCTGCTCAGCTGGCAATAATCAAGTAGCTGAGCAGGCAGGAATTACGCAGCACAGGTGGCAATTGTCAAGCAGATGACAGGCAGGAATCGTGCAGCTCAGCTGGCAATTGTCAAGCAGATGAGCAGACAGTAATCACGCAGCTCAGCAGGCCTGATCACGTGACTGAGCATGCACTGTCACGTGGCTGATCACACACTGATCACGTGACTGATCATGCACTGATCACGTGGCTATCATGCACTGATCACGTGACTGATCATGCACTGATCACGTAATATCATGCACTGATCACGTGGCTGATCATGCACTGATCACGTGGCTGATCATGCACTGATCACGTGACTGATCATGCACTGATCACGTGGCTATCATGCACTGATCACGTGGCTGATCATGCACTGATCACGGGACTGATCATGCACTGATCACGGGCTATCATGCACTGATCACATGACTGATCATGCACTGATCACGTGGCTGATCATGCACTGATCACGTGACTGATCATGCACTGATCACGTGACTGATCATGCACTGATCACGTGGCTATCATGCACTGATCACGTGGCTATCATGCACTGATCACGTGACTGATCATGCACTGATCACGTGACTGATCATGCACTGATCACGTGACTGATCATGCACTGATCACGTGGCTATCATGCACTGATCACGTGGCTGATCATGCATGATCACGCAGCTACCATGTACTGGTCACATGACTGATCATGCACTGATCACGTGACTGATCATGCACTGATCACGTGGCTATCATGCACTATCACGTGGCTGATCATGCAATGATCATGTAGCTACCATGTACTGGTCACGTGAATGATCATACACTGATCAGGTGACTGATCATGCACTGATCACGTGGCTATCATGCACTGATCACGTGACTGATCATGCACTGATCACGTCTATATCATGCACTGATCACATGACTATCATGCACTGATCACGTGGCTGATCATGCACTGATCACGCAGCTACCATGCACTGGTCACGTGACTGATCATGCACTGATCACATAATTGATCATGCACTGATCACGTGGCTTATCATGCACTGATCATGTGACTGATCATGTGCTGATCATGTTTGGTGTCATACACTGATCATGTGCCTCTGGAGGCAATGAACATAGAGCTGAGTAGGCAGGAATCAGTCAGCAGGCTATAATCATGGAACTCAGCTCTGAGAAATCATGCTGCTCAGCTGGCAATAATCAAGTAGATGAGCAGGCAGGAATTACGCAGCACAGGTGGCAATTGTCAAGCAGATGACAGGCAGGAATCGTGCAGCTCAGCTGGCAATTGTCAAGCAGATGAGCAGACAGTAATCACGCAGCTCAGCAGGCACTGATCACGTGACTGAGCATGCACTGTTCACGTGGCTGATCATACACTGATCACGTGACTGATCATGCACTGATCACGTGACTGATCATGCACTGATCACGTGGCTGATCATGCACTGATCACGTGACTGATCATGCACTGATCACGTGTCTGATCATGCACTGATCACGTGGCTATCATGCACTGATCACGTGGCTGATCATGCATGATCACGCAGCTACCATGTACTGGTCACATGACTGATCATGCACTGATCACGTGACTGATCATGCACTGATCACGTGGCTATCATGCACTACTCACGTGGCTGATCATGCAATGATCATGTAGCTACCATGTACAGGTCACGTGAATGATCATACACCCATCAGGTGACTGATCATGCACTGATCACGTGGCTATCATGCACTGATCACGAGACTGATCATGCACTGATCACGTCTATATCATGCACTGATCACATGACTGCCCATGCACTGATCACGTGGATGATCATACACTAATCATGTGACAGATCATGCACTGATCACGTGGCTGATCATGCACTGATACCGTGACTGAGCATGGACTGATCACATGACTATCATGTAGTGATCACGTGACTTAATGGCGCTGATCATGTGACTGATCATGCGCTGATCATGTTTGCTATCATACACTGATCATGTGCCTCTGGAGGCAATAAACAAAGAGCTGAGTAGGCACGAATCAAACAGTCAGCAGGCAATAATCATGGAACTCAGCTGTGAGGAATCATGCTGCTCAGCTGGCAATAATCAAGCAGCTGAGCAGGCAGGAATTACGCAGCACAGCTGGCAATTGTCAAGCAGATGACAGGCAGGAATCGTGCAGCTCAGCTGGCAATTGTCAAGCAGATGAGCAGACAGTAATCACGCAGCTCAGCAGGCCCTGATCACGTGACTGAGCATGCACTGTTCACGTGGCTGATCATACACTGATCACGTGATGATCATGCACTGATCACTTGGATATCATGCACTGATCACGTGGCTGATCATACACTGCTCAGTTAACTGATCATGCACTGATCACGTGGCTATCATGCACTGATCACGTGGCTGAACATGCACTGTTCACGTGGCTGATCACACACCTGTCACGTGACATATCATGCACTGATCACGTGGCACTCATGCACTGATCACGTGGCTGATCATACTCTGCTCACGTAACTGAACATACACACATCACGTGGCTATCATGCACTGCTCACGTGGCTCGTCATGGAATGATCACGTAGCTACCATATACTGGTCACGTAACTGATCATGCACAGATCACGTAAATGATCATGCACTGTTCACCTGACTGATCATGTACTGATCACGTGACTGATCATGCACTGATCACGTGGCTATCATGCTCTGCTCACGTGGCTGATCATGCAATGATCACGTAGCAACCATGTACTGGTCACGTGACTGATCATGCACTGATCACGTAATTGATCCTGCACTGATCACGTGGCTCATCATGCACTGATCACGTGGCTGATCACACATGTATCACGTGACTGATCATGCACTGATCACGTGGCTCTCATGCACTGATCACGTGGCTATCATGCACTGATCACGTGGCTATCATGCACTGATCACGTGGCTGATCATGCAATGATCACGTAGCAATCATGCACTGATCACGTGACTGATCATGCACTGATCACGTGGCTGATCATGCACTGATCACGTGGCTCATCATGCACTGATCACGTGGCTGATCATGCACTGATCACGTGACTGATCATGCACTGATCACGTGACTGATCATGCACTGATCACGTGGCTATCATGCACTGATCACGTGGATATCATGCACTGATCACGTGGCTGATCACACACTGATCACGTGACTGATCATGCACTGATCACGTGGCTATCATGCACTGATCACGTGGCTATCATGCACTGATCACGTGGCTGATCATGCACTGATCACGTAGCTATCATGCACTGATCACGTGACTGATCATGCACTGATCACGTGACTGATCATGCACTGATCACGTGACTGATCATGCACTGATCACGTGACTGATCATGCACTGATCACGTGGCTGATCATGCACTGATCACGTGGCTGATCATGCACTGATCACGTGACTGATCATGCACTGATCACGTGGCTATCATGCACTGATCACGTGACTGATCATGCATGATCACGTGACTGATCATGCACTGATCACGTGGCTATCATGCACTGATCACGTGGCTGATCATGCACTGATCACGTGACTGATCATGCACTGATCACGTGGCTATCATGCACTGATCACGTGACATCATGCATGATCACGTGACTGATCATGCACTGATCACGTGGCTATCATGCACTGATCACGTGGCTGATCATGCACTGATCACGTGACTGATCATGCACTGATCACGTGGCTGATCATGCACTGATCACGTGGCTGATCATGCACTGATCACGTGGTATCATGCACTGATCACGTGACTGATCATGCACTGATCACGTGGCTATCATGCACTGATCACGTGACTGATCATGCACTGATCACGTGACTGATCATGCACTGATCACGTGGCTGATCATGCACTGATCACGTGGCTGATCATGCACTGATCACGTGGCTGATCATGCACTGATCACGTGACTGATCATGCACTGATCACGTGACTGATCATGCACTGATCACGTGGCTATCATGCACTGATCACGTGGCTATCATGCACTGATCACGTGGCTGATCATGCACTGATCACGCAGCTACCATGCACTGATCACGTGACTGATCATGCACTGATCACGTAATTGATCATGCACTGATCACGTGGCTTATCATGCACTGATCATGTGACTGATCATGTGCTGATCATGTTTGGTGTCATACACTGATCATGTGCCTCTGGAGGCAATGAACAAAGAGCTGAGTAGGCAGGAATCAGTCAGCAGGCTATAATCATGGAACTCAGCTGTGAGAAATCATGCTGCTCAGCTGGCAATAATCAAGCAGATGAGCAGGCAGGAATTATGCAGCACAGGTGGCAATTGTCAAGCAGATGACAGGCAGGAATCGTGCAGCTCAGCTGGCAATTGTCAAGCAGATGAGCAGACAGTAATCACGCAGCTCAGCAGGCCCTGATCACGTGACTGAGCATGCACTGTTCACGTGGCTGATCACACACTGATCACGTGACTGATCATGCACTGATCACGTGGCTGATCATGCACTGATCACGTGACTGATCATGCACTGATCACGTGGCTATCATGCACTGATCACGTGGCTGATCATGCACTGATCACGTGTCTGATCATGCACTGATCACGTGGCTGATCATGCACTGATCACGTGACTGATCATGCACTGATCACGTGGCTATCATGCACTGATCACGTGGCTGATCATGCACTGATCACGTGGCTGATCACACACTGTCACGTGACTATCATGCACTGATCACGTGGCACTCATGCACTGATCACGTGGCTGATCATACACTGATCACGTGACTGATCATGCACATCACGTGGCTATCATGCACTGATCACGTGGCTGATCATGCAATGATCACGTAGCTACCATATACTGGTCACGTGACTGATCATGCACTGATCACGTAAACGATCATGCACTGATCACGTGACTGATCATGCACTGATCACGTGACTGATCATGCACTGATCACGTGACTGATCATGCACTGATCACGTGACTGATCATGCACTGATCACGTGACTGATCATGCACTGATCACGTGGCTATCATGCACTGATCACGTGGCTGATCATGCACTGATCACGCAGCTACCATGCACTGATCACGTGACTGATCATGCACTGATCACGTGACTGATCATGCACTGATCACGTGGCTTATCATGCACTGATCATGTGACTGATCATGTGCTGATCATGTTTGGATCACACACTGATCATGTGCCTCTGGAGGCAATGAACATAGAGCTGAGTAGGCAGGAAACAGTCAGCAGGCTATAATCATGGAACTCAGCTCTGAGAAATCATGCTGCTCAGCTGGCAATAATCAAGTAGCTGAGCAGGCAGGAATTACGCAGCACAGGTGGCAATTGTCAAGCAGATGACAGGCAGGAATCGTGCAGCTCAGCTGGCAATTGTCAAGCAGATGAGCAGACAGTAATCACGCAGCTCAGCAGGCCTGATCACGTGACTGAGCATGCACTGTTCACGTGGCTGATCACACACTGATCACGTGACTGATCATGCACTGATCACGTGGCTATCATGCACTGATCACGTGACTGATCATGCACTGATCACGTAATATCATGCACTGATCACGTGGCTATCATGCACTGATCACGTGGCTGATCATGCACTGATCACGTGACTGATCATGCACTGATCACGTGGCTATCATGCACTGATCACGTGGCTGATCATGCACTGATCACGTGACTGATCATGCACTGATCACGGGCTATCATGCACTGATCACATGACTGATCATGCACTGATCACGTGGCTGATCATGCACTGATCACGTGACTGATCATGCACTGATCACGTGACTGATCATGCACTGATCACGTGGCTATCATGCACTGATCACGTGGCTATCATGCACTGATCACGTGACTGATCATGCACTGATCACGTGACTGATCATGCACTGATCACGTGACTGATCATGCACTGATCACGTGGCTATCATGCACTGATCACGTGGCTGATCATGCATGATCACGCAGCTACCATGTACTGGTCACATGACTGATCATGCACTGATCACGTGACTGATCATGCACTGATCACGTGGCTATCATGCACTATCACGTGGCTGATCATGCAATGATCATGTAGCTACCATGTACTGGTCACGTGAATGATCATACACTGATCACGTGACTGATCATGCACTGATCACGTGGCTATCATGCACTGATCACGTGACTGATCATGCACTGATCACGTCTATATCATGCACTGATCACGTGACTATCATGCACTGATCACGTGGCTGATCATGCACTGATCACGCAGCTACCATGCACTGATCACGTGACTGATCATGCACTGATCACATAACTGATCATGCACTGATCACGTGGCTTATCATGCACTGATCATGTGACTGATCATGTGATCATGTTTGGTGTCATACACTGATCATGTGCCTCTGGAGGCAATGAACATAGAGCTGAGTAGGCAGGAATCAGTCAGCAGGCTATAATCATGGAACTCAGCTCTGAGAAATCATGCTGCTCAGCTGGCAATAATCAAGTAGATGAGCAGGCAGGAATTACGCAGCACAGGTGGCAATTGTCAAGCAGATGACAGGCAGGAATCGTGCAGCTCAGCTGGCAATTGTCAAGCAGATGAGCAGACAGTAATCACGCAGCTCAGCAGGCACTGATCACGTGACTGAGCATGCACTGTTCACGTGGCTGATCATACACTGATCACGTGACTGATCATGCACTGATCACGTGACTGATCATGCACTGATCACGTGGCTGATCATGCACTGATCACGTGACTGATCATGCACTGATCACGTGTCTGATCATGCACTGATCACGTGGCTATCATGCACTGATCACGTGGCTGATCATGCATGATCACGCAGCTACCATGTACTGGTCACATGACTGATCATGCACTGATCACGTGACTGATCATGCACTGATCACGTGGCTATCATGCACTACTCACGTGGCTGATCATGCAATGATCATGTAGCTACCATGTACAGGTCACGTGAATGATCATACACCCATCAGGTGACTGATCATGCACTGATCACGTGGCTATCATGCACTGATCACGAGACTGATCATGCACTGATCACGTCTATATCATGCACTGATCACATGACTGCCCATGCACTGATCACGTGGATGATCATACACTAATCATGTGACAGATCATGCACTGATCACGTGGCTGATCATGCACTGATACCGTGACTGAGCATGGACTGATCACATGACTATCATGTAGTGATCACGTGACTTAATGGCGCTGATCATGTGACTGATCATGCGCTGATCATGTTTGCTATCATACACTGATCATGTGCCTCTGGAGGCAATAAACAAAGAGCTGAGTAGGCACGAATCAAACAGTCAGCAGGCAATAATCATGGAACTCAGCTGTGAGGAATCATGCTGCTCAGCTGGCAATAATCAAGCAGCTGAGCAGGCAGGAATTACGCAGCACAGCTGGCAATTGTCAAGCAGATGACAGGCAGGAATCGTGCAGCTCAGCTGGCAATTGTCAAGCAGATGAGCAGACAGTAATCACGCAGCTCAGCAGGCCCTGATCACGTGACTGAGCATGCACTGTTCACGTGGCTGATCATACACTGATCACGTGATGATCATGCACTGATCACTTGGATATCATGCACTGATCACGTGGCTGATCATACACTGCTCACGTAACTGATCATGCACTGATCACGTGGCTATCATGCACTGATCACGTGGCTGAACATGCACTGATCACGTGGCTGATCACACACCTGTCACGTGACATATCATGCACTGATCACGTGGCACTCATGCACTGATCACGTGGCTGATCATACTCTGCTCACGTAACTGATCATGCACACATCACGTGGCTATCATGCACTGCTCACGTGGCTCGTCATGGAATGATCACGTAGCTACCATATACTGGTCACGTGACTGATCATGCACAGATCACGTAAATGATCATGCACTGTTCACGTGACTGATCATGTACTGATCACGTGACTGATCATGCACTGATCACGTGGCTATCATGCACTGCTCACGTGGCTGATCATGCAGATCACGTAGCAACCATGTACTGGTCACGTGACTGATCATGCACTGATCACGTAATTGATCATGCACTGATCACGTGGCTCATCATGCACTGATCACGTGGCTGATCACACATGTATCACGTGACTGATCATGCACTGATCACGTGGCTCATGCACTGATCACGTGGCTATCATGCACTGATCACGTGGCTATCATGCACTGATCACGTGGCTGATCATGCAATGATCACGTAGCTATCATGCACTGATCACGTGACTGATCATGCACTGATCACGTAATTGATCATGCACTGATCACGTGGCTCATCATGCACTGATCACGTGGCTGATCACACTGATCACGTGACTGATCATGCACTGATCACGTGACTGATCATGCACTGATCACGTGGCTATCATGCACTGATCACGTGGATATCATGCACTGATCACGTGGCTGATCACACTGATCACGTGACTGATCATGCACTGATCACGTGGCTATCATGCACTGATCACGTGGCTATCATGCACTGATCACGTGGCTGATCATGCACTGATCACGTAGCTATCATGCACTGATCACGTGACTGATCATGCACTGATCACGTGACTGATCATGCACTGATCACGTGACTGATCATGCACTGATCACGTGACTGATCATGCACTGATCACGTGGCTGATCATGCACTGATCACGTGGCTGATCATGCACTGATCACGTGACTGATCATGCACTGATCACGTGGCTATCATGCACTGATCACGTGACTGATCATGCACTGATCACGTGACTGATCATGCACTGATCACGTGGCTATCATGCACTGATCACGTGGCTGATCATGCACTGATCACGTGACTGATCATGCACTGATCACGTGGCTATCATGCACTGATCACGTGACATCATGCATGATCACGTGACTGATCATGCACTGATCACGTGGCTATCATGCACTGATCACGTGGCTGATCATGCACTGATCACGTGACTGATCATGCACTGATCACGTGGCTGATCATGCACTGATCACGTGGCTGATCATGCACTGATCACGTGGTATCATGCACTGATCACGTGACTGATCATGCACTGATCACGTGGCTATCATGCACTGATCACGTGACTGATCATGCACTGATCACGTGACTGATCATGCACTGATCACGTGGCTGATCATGCACTGATCACGTGGCTGATCATGCACTGATCACGTGGCTGATCATGCACTGATCACGTGACTGATCATGCACTGATCACGTGACTGATCATGCACTGATCACGTGGCTGATCATGCACTGATCACGTGGCTATCATGCACTGATCACGTGGCTGATCATGCACTGATCACGCAGCTACCATGCACTGGTCACGTGACTGATCATGCACTGATCACGTAACTGATCATGCACTGATCACGTGGCTTATCATGCACTGATCATGTGACTGATCATGTGCTGATCATGTTTGGTGTCATACACTGATCATGTGCCTCTGGAGGCAATGAACAAAGAGCTGAGTAGGCAGGAATCAGTCAGCAGGCTATAATCATGGAACTCAGCTGTGAGAAATCATGCTGCTCAGCTGGCAATAATCAAGTAGATGAGCAGGCAGGAATTATGCAGCACAGGTGGCAATTGTCAAGCAGATGACAGGCAGGAATCGTGCAGCTCAGCTGGCAATTGTCAAGCAGATGAGCAGACAGTAATCACGCAGCTCAGCAGGCCCTGATCACGTGACTGAGCATGCACTGTTCACGTGGCTGATCACACACTGATCACGTGACTGATCATGCACTGATCACGTGGCTATCATGCACTGATCACGTGGCTGATCATGCACTGATCACGTAATATCATGCACTGATCACGTGGCTGATCATGCACTGATCACGTGACTGATCATGCACTGATCACGTGGCTATCATGCACTGATCACGTGGCTGATCATGCACTGATCACGGGACTGATCATGCACTGATCACGGGCTATCATGCACTGATCACATGACTGATCATGCACTGATCACGTGGCTGATCATGCACTGATCACGTGACTGATCATGCACTGATCACGTGACTGATCATGCACTGATCACGTGGCTATCATGCACTGATCACGTGGCTATCATGCACTGATCACGTGACTGATCATGCACTGATCACGTGACTGATCATGCACTGATCACGTGACTGATCATGCACTGATCACGTGGCTATCATGCACTGCTCACGTGGCTGATCATGCATGATCACGCAGCTACCATGTACTGGTCACATGACTGATCATGCACTGATCACGTGACTGATCATGCAGTGATCACGTGGCTATCATGCACTACTCACGTGGCTGATCATGCAATGATCATGTAGCTACCATGTACAGGTCACGTGAATGATCATACACCCATCAGGTGACTGATCATGCACTGATCACGTGGCTATCATGCACTGATCACGAGACTGATCATGCACTGATCACGTCTATATCATGCACTGATCACATGACTGCCCATGCACTGATCACGTGGATGATCATACACTAATCATGTGACAGATCATGCACTGATCACGTGGCTGATCATGCACTGATACCGTGACTGAGCATGGACTGATCACATGACTATCATGTAGTGATCACGTGACTTAATGGCGCTGATCATGTGACTGATCATGCGCTGATCATGTTTGCTATCATACACTGATCATGTGCCTCTGGAGGCAATAAACAAAGAGCTGAGTAGGCACGAATCAAACAGTCAGCAGGCAATAATCATGGAACTCAGGTGTGAGGAATCATGCTGCTCAGCTGGCAATAATCAAGCAGCTGAGCAGGCAGGAATTACGCAGCACAGCTGGCAATTGTCAAGCAGATGACAGGCAGGAATCGTGCAGCTCAGCTGGCAATTGTCAAGCAGATGAGCAGACAGTAATCACGCAGCTCAGCAGGCCCTGATCACGTGACTGAGCATGCACTGTTCACGTGGCTGATCATACACTGATCACGTGATTGATCATGCACTGATCACTTGGATATCATGCACTGATCACGTGGCTGATCATACACTGTTCACGTGTCTGACCATGCACTGATCACGTGGCTGATCATACACTGCTCACGTAACTGATCATGCACTGATCACGTGGCTATCATGCACTGATCACGTGGCTGAACATGCACTGTTCACGTGGCTGATCACACACCTGTCACGTGACATATCATGCACTGATCACGTGGCACTCATGCACTGATCACGTGGCTGATCATACTCTGCTCACGTAACTCATCATGCACACATCACGTGGCTATCATGCACTGCTCACGTGGCTGATCATGGAATGATCACGTAGCTACCATATACTGGTCACGTGACTGATCATGCACAGATCACGTAAATGATCATGCACTGTTCACGTGACTGATCATGTACTGATCACGTGACTGATCATGCACTGATCACGTGACTATCATGCACTGATCACGTGGCTGATCATGCACTGATCACGTGACTGATCATGCACTGATCACGTGGCTATCATGCACTGATCACGTGGCTGATCATGCACTGATCACGTGGCTACCATGCACTGATCACGTGACTGATCATGCACTGATCACGTGACTGATCATGCACTGATCACGTGGCTTATCATGCACTGATCATGTGACTGATCATGTGCTGATCATGTTTGGATCACACACTGATCATGTGCCTCTGGAGGCAATGAACATAGAGCTGAGTAGGCAGGAAACAGTCAGCAGGCTATAATCATGGAACTCAGCTCTGAGAAATCATGCTGCTCAGCTGGCAATAATCAAGTAGCTGAGCAGGCAGGAATTACGCAGCACAGGTGACAATTGTCAAGGAGATGACAGGCAGGAATCATGCAGCTCAGCTGGCAATTGTCAAGCAGATGAGCAGACAGTAATCACGCAGCTCAGCAGGCCTGATCACGTGACTGAGCATGCACTGATCACGTGGCTGATCATACACTGATCACGTGACTGATCATGCACTGATCACGTGGCTATCATGCACTGATCACGTGACTGATCATGCACTGATCACGTAATATCATGCACTGATCACGTGGCTATCATGCACTGATCACGTGGCTGATCATGCACTGATCACGTGACTGATCATGCACTGATCACGTGGCTATCATGCACTGATCACGTGGCTGATCATGCACTGATCACGTGACTGATCATGCACTGATCACGGGCTATCATGCACTGATCACATGACTGATCATGCACTGATCACGTGGCTGATCATGCACTGATCACGTGACTGATCATGCACTGATCACGTGACTGATCATGCACTGATCACGTGGCTGATCATGCACTGATCACGTGGCTATCATGCACTGATCACGTGACTGATCATGCACTGATCACGTGACTGATCATGCACTGATCACGTGGCTATCATGCACTGATCACGTGGCTGATCATGCATGATCACGCAGCTACCATGTACTGGTCACGTGACTGATCATGCACTGATCACGTGACTGATCATGCACTGATCACGTGGCTATCATGCACTGATCACGTGGCTGATCATGCACTGATCACGTAGCTATCATGCACTGATCACGTGACTGATCATGCACTGATCACGTGACTGATCATGCACTGATCACGTGGCTATCATGCACTGATCACGTGACTGATCATGCACTGATCACGTCTATATCATGCACTGATCACATGACTGATCATGCACTGATCACGTGGATGATCATGCACTGATCATGTGACTGATCATGCACTGATCATGTTTGCTATCATACACTGATCATGTGCCTCTGGAGGCAATAAACAAAGAGCTGAGTAGGCACGAATCAAACAGTCAGCAGGCAATAATCATGGAACTCAGCTGTGAGGAATCATGCTGCTCAGCTGGCAATAATCAAGCAGCTGAGCAGGCAGGAATTACGCAGCACAGCTGGCAATTGTCAAGCAGATGACAGGCAGGAATCGTGCAGCTCAGCTGGCAATTGTCAAGCAGATGAGCAGACAGTAATCACGCAGCTCAGCAGGCCCTGATCACGTGACTGAGCATGCACTGTTCACGTGGCTGATCATACACTGATCACGTGATGATCATGCACTGATCACTTGGATATCATGCACTGATCACGTGGCTGATCATACACTGATCACGTGTCTGACCATGCACTGATCACGTGGCTGATCATACACTGATCACGTAACTGATCATGCACTGATCACGTGGCTATCATGCACTGATCACGTGGCTGATCATGCACTGATCACGTGGCTGATCACACACTGTCACGTGACTATCATGCACTGATCACGTGGCACTCATGCACTGATCACGTGGCTGATCATACACTGATCACGTAACTGATCATGCACATCACGTGGCTATCATGCACTGCTCACGTGGCTGATCATGCAATGATCACGTAGCTACCATATACTGGTCACGTGACTGATCATGCACTGATCACGTGAATGATCATGCACTGATCACGTGACTGATCATGCACTGATCACGTGACTGATCATGCACTGATCACGTGGCTATCATGCACTGATCACGTGGCTGATCATGCACTGATCACGTAGCAACCATGCACTGATCACGTGACTGATCATGCACTGATCACGTAATTGATCCTGCACTGATCACGTGGCTGATCATGCACTGATCACGTGGCTGATCACACATGTATCACGTGGCTGATCATGCACTGATACCGTGACTGAGCATGGACTGATCACATGACTATCATGTAGTGATCACGTGACTTAATGGCGCTGATCATGTGACTGATCATGCGCTGATCATGTTTGCTATCATACACTGATCATGTGCCTCTGGAGGCAATAAACAAAGAGCTGAGTAGGCACGAATCAAACAGTCATCAGGCAATAATCATGGAACTCAGGTGTGAGGAATCATGCTGCTCAGCTGGCAATAATCAAGCAGCTGAGCAGGCAGGAATTACGCAGCACAGCTGGCAATTGTCAAGCAGATGACAGGCAGGAATCGTGCAGCTCAGCTGGCAATTGTCAAGCAGATGAGCAGACAGTAATCACGCAGCTCAGCAGGCCCTGATCACGTGACTGAGCATGCACTGATCACGTGGCTGATCATACACTGATCACGTGATTGATCATGCACTGAACACTTGGATATCATGCACTGATCACGTGGCTGATCATACACTGTTCTCGTGTCTGACCATGACCTGCCCACGTGGCTGATCATACACTGCTCACGTAACTGATCATGCACTGATCACGTGGCTATCATGCACTGATCACGTGGCTGAACATGCACTGATCACGTGGCTGATCACACACCTGTCACGTGACATATCATGCACTGATCACGTGGCACTCATGCACTGATCACGTGGCTGATCATACTCTGCTCACGTAACTGATCATGCACACATCACGTGGCTATCATGCACTGCTCACGTGGCTGATCATGCAATGATCACGTAGCTACCATATACTGGTCACGTGACTGATCATGCACTGATCACGTAAATGATCATGCACTGTTCACGTGACTGATCATGCACTGATCACGTGACTGATCATGCACTGATCACGTGACTGTCATGCACTGATCACGTGACTGATCATGCACTGATCACGTGACTGATCATGCACTGATCACGTGGCTATCATGCACTGATCACGTGGCTGATCATGCACTGATCACGTGGCTACCATGCACTGATCACGTGACTGATCATGCACTGATCACGTGACTGATCATGCACTGATCACGTGGCTTATCATGCACTGATCATGTGACTGATCATGTGCTGATCATGTTTGGATCACACACTGATCATGTGCCTCTGGAGGCAATGAACATAGAGCTGAGTAGGCAGGAATCAGTCAGCAGGCTATAATCATGGAACTCAGCTCTGAGAAATCATGCTGCTCAGCTGGCAATAATCAAGTAGCTGAGCAGGCAGGAATTATGCAGCACAGGTGGCAATTGTCAAGCAGATGACAGGCAGGAATCATGCAGCTCAGCTGGCAATTGTCAAGCAGATGAGCAGACAGTAATCACGCAGCTCAGCAGGCCTGATCACGTGACTGAGCATGCACTGATCACGTGGCTGATCATACACTGATCACGTGACTGATCATGCACTGATCACGTGGCTATCATGCACTGATCACGTGACTGATCATGCACTGATCACGTAATATCATGCACTGATCACGTGGCTATCATGCACTGATCACGTGGCTGATCATGCACTGATCACGTGACTGATCATGCACTGATCACGTGGCTATCATGCACTGATCACGTGGCTGATCATGCACTGATCACGTGACTGATCATGCACTGATCACGGGCTATCATGCACTGATCACATGACTGATCATGCACTGATCACGTGGCTGATCATGCACTGATCACGTGACTGATCATGCACTGATCACGTGACTGATCATGCACTGATCACGTGGCTATCATGCACTGATCACGTGGCTGATCATGCACTGATCACGTGACTGATCATGCACTGATCACGTGACTGATCATGCACTGATCACGTGGCTATCATGCACTGATCACGTGGCTGATCATGCATGATCACGCAGCTACCATGTACTGGTCACATGACTGATCATGCACTGATCACGTGACTGATCATGCACTGATCACGTGGCTATCATGCACTACTCACGTGGCTGATCATGCAATGATCATGTAGCTACCATGTACAGGTCACGTGAATGATCATACACCCATCAGGTGACTGATCATGCACTGATCACGTGGCTATCATGCACTGATCACGTGACTGATCATGCACTGATCACGTCTATATCATGCACTGATCACATGACTGATCATGCACTGATCACGTGGATGATCATACACTGATCACGTGACAGATCATGCACTGATCACGTGGCTGATCATGCACTGATACGTGACTGAGCATGGACTGATCACATGACTATCATGTAGTGATCACGTGACTTAATGGCGCTGATCATGTGACTGATCATGCGCTGATCATGTTTGCTATCATACACTGATCATGTGCCTCTGGAGGCAATAAACAAAGAGCTGAGTAGGCACGAATCAAACAGTCAGCAGGCAATAATCATGGAACTCAGGTGTGAGGAATCATGCTGCTCAGCTGGCAATAATCAAGCAGCTGAGCAGGCAGGAATTACGCAGCACAGCTGGCAATTGTCAAGCAGATGACAGGCAGGAATCGTGCAGCTCAGCTGGCAATTGTCAAGCAGATGAGCAGACAGTAATCACGCAGCTCAGCAGGCCTGATCACGTGACTGAGCATGCACTGTCACGTGGCTGATCATACACTGATCACGTGACTGATCATGCACTGATCACGTGACTGATCATGCACTGATCACGTGGCTGATCATGCACTGATCACGTGGCTGATCATGCACTGATCACGTGGCTGATCATGCACTGATCACGTGGCTGATCATGCACTGATCACGTGGCTGATCATGCACTGATCACGTGGCTGATCATGCACTGATCACGTGGCTATCATGCACTGATCACGTGGCTGATCATGCACTGATCACGTGACTGATCATGCACTGATCACGTGACTGATCATGCACTGATCACGTGACTGATCATGCACTGATCACGTGGCTGATCATGCACTATCACGTGGCTGATCATGCACTGATCACGTGACTGATCATGCACTGATCACGTGACTGATCATGCACTGATCACGTGGCTGATCATGCACTGATCACGTGGCTGATCATGCACTGATCACGTGACTGATCATGCACTGATCACGTGGCTGATCATGCACTGATCACGTGGCTGATCATGCACTGATCACGTGGCTGATCATGCACTGATACCGTGACTGAGCATGGACTGATCACATGACTATCATGTAGTGATCACGTGACTTAATGGCGCTGATCATGTGACTGATCATGCGCTGATCATGTTTGCTATCATACACTGATCATGTGCCTCTGGAGGCAATAAACAAAGAGCTGAGTAGGCACGAATCAAACAGTCAGCAGGCAATAATCATGGAACTCAGCTGTGAGGAATCATGCTGCTCAGCTGGCAATAATCAAGCAGCTGAGCAGGCAGGAATTACGCAGCACAGCTGGCAATTGTCAAGCAGATGACAGGCAGGAATCGTGCAGCTCAGCTGGCAATTGTCAAGCAGATGAGCAGACAGTAATCACGCAGCTCAGCAGGCCCTGATCACGTGACTGAGCATGCACTGTTCACGTGGCTGATCATACACTGATCACGTGATGATCATGCACTGATCACTTGGATATCATGCACTGATCACGTGGCTGATCATACACTGTTCACGTGTCTGACCATGCACTGATCACGTGGCTGATCATACACTGCTCACGTAACTGATCATGCACTGATCACGTGGCTATCATGCACTGATCACGTGGCTGAACATGCACTGTTCACGTGGCTGATCACACACCTGTCACGTGACATATCATGCACTGATCACGTGGCACTCATGCACTGATCACGTGGCTGATCATACTCTGCTCACGTAACTGATCATGCACACATCACGTGGCTATCATGCACTGCTCACGTGGCTCGTCATGGAATGATCACGTAGCTACCATATACTGGTCACGTGACTGATCATGCACAGATCACGTAAATGATCATGCACTGTTCACGTGACTGATCATGTACTGATCACGTGACTGATCATGCACTGATCACGTGGCTATCATGCACTGCTCACGTGGCTGATCATGCAATGATCACGTAGCAACCATGTACTGGTCACGTGACTGATCATGCACTGATCACGTAATTGATCATGCACTGATCACGTGGCTCATCATGCACTGATCACGTGGCTGATCACACATGTATCACGTGACTGATCATGCACTGATCACGTGGCTATCATGCACTGATCACGTGGCTATCATGCACTGATCACGTGGCTATCATGCACTGATCACGTGGCTGATCATGCACTGATCACGTAGCAACCATGTACTGATCATGTGACTGATCACATAATTGATCATGCACTGATCACGTGGCTGATCATGCACTGATCACGTGGCTGATCACACACGATCACGTGACTGATCATGCACTGATCACGTGACTGATCATGCACTGATCACGTGGCTATCATGCACTGATCACGTGGATGATCATGCACTGATCACGTGGCTGATCACACACTGATCACGTGACTGATCATGCACTGATCACGTGGCTATCATGCACTGATCACGTGGCTATCATGCACTGATCACGTGGCTGATCATGCACTGATCACGTAGCTATCATGCACTGATCACGTGACTGATCATGCACTGATCACGTGACTGATCATGCACTGATCACGTGACTGATCATGCACTGATCACGTGACTGATCATGCACTGATCACGTGACTGATCATGCACTGATCACGTGGCTATCATGCACTGATCACGTGGCTGATCATGCACTGATCACGTAGCTATCATGCACTGATCACGTGACTGATCATGCACTGATCACGTGACTGATCATGCACTGATCACGTGACTGATCATGCACTGATCACGTGACTGATCATGCACTGATCACGTGACTGATCATGCACTGATCACGTGGCTATCATGCACTGATCACGTGGCTGATCATGCACTGATCACGTAGCTATCATGCACTGATCACGTGACTGATCATGCACTGATCACGACTGATCATGCACTGATCACGTGACTGATCATGCACTGATCACGTGACTGATCATGCACTGATCACGTGGCTATCATGCACTGATCACGTGGCTGATCATGCACTGATCACGTAGCAATCATGTACTGATCACGTGACTGATCATGCACTGATCACGTACTGATCATGCACTGATCACGTGGCTGATCATGCACTGATCACGTGACTGATCATGCACTGATCACGTGACTGATCATGCACTGATCACGTGGCTATCATGCACTGATCACGTGGCTATCATGCACTGATCACGTGGATATCATGCACTGATCACGTGGCTGATCATGCACTGATCACGTGACTGATCATGCACTGATCACGTGGCTATCATGCACTGATCACGTGACTGATCATGCACTGATCACGTAGCTACATGCACTGATCACGTGACTGATCATGCACTGATCACGTAATTGATCATGCACTGATCACGTGACTGATCATGCACTGATCACGTGACTGATCATGCACTGATCACGTGGCTATCATGCACTGATCACGTGGCTGATCATGCAATGATCACGTGGCTACATGTACTGATCACGTGACTGATCATGCACTGATCACGTGACTGATCATGCACTGATCACGTGGCTGATCATGCACTGATCACGTGACTGATCATGCACTGATCACGTGACTGATCATGCACTGATCACGTGGCTATCATGCACTGATCACGTGGCTGATCATGCACTGATCACGTGACTGATCATGCACTGATCACGTGACTGATCATGCACTGATCACGTGGCTATCATGCACTGATCACGTGGCTGATCATGCACTGATCACGTGACTGATCATGCACTGATCACGTAACTGATCATGCACTGATCACGTGGCTATCATGCACTGATCACGTGGCTGATCATGCACTGATCACGTGGCTGATCACACACTGTCACGTGACTGATCATGCACTGATCACGTGGCACTCATGCACTGATCACGTGGCTGATCATACACTGCTCACGTAACTGATCATGCACTGATCACGTGGCTATCATGCACTGATCACGTGGCTGATCATGCAATGATCACGTAGCTACCATATACTGGTCACGTGACTGATCATGCACTGATCACGTAAATGATCATGCACTGATCACGTGACTGATCATGCACTGATCACGTGACTGATCATGCACTGATCACGTGGCTATCATGCACTGATCACGTGGCTGATCATGCAATGATCACGTAGCAACCATGTACTGGTCACGTGACTGATCATGCACTGATCACGTAATTGATCATGCACTGATCACGTGACTGATCATGCACTGATCACGTGGCTGATCACACACGATCACGTGACTGATCATGCACTGATCACGTGGCTATCATGCACTGATCACGTGGCTATCATGCACTGATCACGTGGATATCATGCACTGATCACGTGGCTGATCATGCACTGATCACGTGACTGATCATGCACTGATCACGTGGCTATCATGCACTGATCACGTGGCTGTCATGCACTGATCACGTGGCTGATCATGCACTGATCACGTAGCTATCATGCACTGATCACGTGACTGATCATGCACTGATCACGTGACTGATCATGCACTGATCACGTGGCTGATCATGCACTGATCACGTGGCTATCATGCACTGATCACGTGGCTGATCATGCACTGATCACGTAGCTACCATGCACTGATCACGTGACTGATCATGCACTGATCACGTGGCTGATCATGCACTGATCACGTGACTGATCATGCACTGATCACGTGACTGATCATGCACTGATCACGTGGCTATCATGCACTGATCACGTGGCTGATCATGCACTGATCACGTGGCTATCATGCACTGATCACGTGGCTGATCATGCACTGATCACGTGACTGATCATGCACTGATCACGTGGCTGATCATGCACTGATCACGTGGCTATCATGCACTGATCACGTGGCTGATCATGCACTGATCACGTGCCTGATCATGCACTGATCACATGACTGATCATGCACTGATCACGTGACTGATCATGCACTGATCACGTGGCTATCATGCACTACTCACGTGGCTGATCATGCAATGATCATGTAGCTACCATGTACAGGTCACGTGACTGATCATACACCCATCAGGTGACTGATCATGCACTGATCACGTGGCTATCATGCACTGATCACGAGACTGATCATGCACTGATCACGTCTATATCATGCACTGATCACATGACTGCCCATGCACTGATCACGTGGATGATCATACACTAATCATGTGACAGATCATGCACTGATCACGTGGCTGATCATGCACTGATACCGTGACTGAGCATGGACTGATCACATGACTATCATGTAGTGATCACGTGACTTAATGGCGCTGATCATGTGACTGATCATGCGCTGATCATGTTTGCTATCATACACTGATCATGTGCCTCTGGAGGCAATAAACAAAGAGCTGAGTAGGCACGAATCAAACAGTCAGCAGGCAATAATCATGGAACTCAGCTGTGAGGAATCATGCTGCTCAGCTGGCAATAATCAAGCAGCTGAGCAGGCAGGAATTACGCAGCACAGCTGGCAATTGTCAAGCAGATGACAGGCAGGAATCGTGCAGCTCAGCTGGCAATTGTCAAGCAGATGAGCAGACAGTAATCACGCAGCTCAGCAGGCCCTGATCACGTGACTGAGCATGCACTGTTCACGTGGCTGATCATACACTGATCACGTGATTGATCATGCACTGATCACTTGGATATCATGCACTGATCACGTGGCTGATCATACACTGTTCACGTGTCTGACCATGCACTGATCACGTGGCTGATCATACACTGCTCACGTAACTGATCATGCACTGATCACGTGGCTATCATGCACTGATCACGTGGCTGAACATGCACTGTTCACGTGGCTGATCACACACCTGTCACGTGACATATCATGCACTGATCACGTGGCACTCATGCACTGATCACGTGGCTGATCATACTCTGCTCACGTAACTCATCATGCACACATCACGTGGCTATCATGCACTGCTCACGTGGCTCGTCATGGAATGATCACGTGACTGATCATGCACTGATCACGTGGCTATCATGCACTGATCACGTGGCTGATCATGCACTGATCACGGAGCAATCATGTACTGATCACGTGACTGATCATGCACTGATCACGTAATTGATCATGCACTGATCACGTGGCTATCATGCACTGATCACGTGGCTGATCATGACACGATCACGTGACTGATCATGCACTGATCACGTGACTGATCATGCACTGATCACGTGGCTATCATGCACTGATCACGTGGCTATCATGCACTGATCACGTGGCTGATCACACATGATCACGTGACTGATCATGCACTGATCACGTGGCTGATCATGCACTGATCACGTGGCTATCATGCACTGATCACGTGACTGATCATGCACTGATCACGTGGCTGATCATGCACTGATATCATGCACTGATCACGTGGCTGATCATGCACTGATCACGTGACTGATCATGCACTGATCACGTGGCTATCATGCACTGATCACGTGGCTGATCATGCACTGATCACGTAGCTATCATGCACTGATCACGTGACTGATCATGCACTGATCACGTGGCTGATCATGCACTGATCACGTGACTGATCATGCACTGATCACGTGGCTGATCATGCACTGATCACGTGGCTGATCATGCACTGATCACGTGACTGATCATGCACTGATCACGTGGCTATCATGCACTGATATCATGCACTGATCACGTGGCTGATCATGCACTGATCACGTGACTGATCATGCACTGATCACGTGGCTATCATGCACTGATCACGTGGCTGATCATGCATGATCACGTAGCTATCATGCACTGATCACGTGACTGATCATGCACTGATCACGTGGCTGATCATGCACTGATCACGTGACTGATCATGCACTGATCACGTGGCTGATCATGCACTGATCACGTGGCTATCATGCACTGATCACGTGGCTGATCATGCACTGATCACGTAGCTATCATGCACTGATCACGTGACTGATCATGCACTGATCACGTAATTGATCATGCACTGATCACGTGACTGATCATGCACTGATCACGTGACTGATCATGCACTGATCACGTGGCTATCATGCACTATCACGTGGCTGATCATGCAATGATCATGTAGCTACCATGTACTGGTCACGTGACTGATCATGCACTGATCACGTGACTGATCATGCACTGATCACGTGGCTATCATGCACTGATCACGTGACTGATCATGCACTGATCACGTCTATATCATGCACTGATCACATGACTGATCATGCACTGATCACGTGGCTGATCATGCACTGATCACGTGGCTGATCATGCACTGATCACGTGACTGATCATGCACTGATCACGTGACTGATCATGCACTGATCACGTGGCTATCATGCACTGATCACGTGGCTGATCATGCACTGATCACGTGACTGATCATGCACTGATCACGTGGCTGATCATGCACTGATCACGTGGCTGATCATGCACTGATCACGTGGCTGATCACACACTGATCACGTGACTATCATGCACTGATCACGTGGCACTCATGCACTGATCACGTGGCTGATCATACACTGATCACGTGACTGATCATGCACTGATCACGTGGCTATCATGCACTGATCACGTGGCTGATCATGCACTGATCACGTGACTGATCATGCACTGATCACGTGGCTATCATGCACTGATCACGTGGCTGATCATGCACGATCACGGAGCAACCATGTACTGGTCACGTGACTGATCATGCACTGATCACGTAATTGATCATGCACTGATCACGTGGCTCATCATGCACTGATCACGTGGCTGATCATGACACGATCACGTGACTGATCATGCACTGATCACGTGACTGATCATGCACTGATCACGTGGCTATCATGCACTGATCACGTGGATATCATGCACTGATCACGTGGCTGATCACACATGATCACGTGACTGATCATGCACTGATCACGTGGCTGATCATGCACTGATCACGTGGCTATCATGCACTGATCACGTGACTGATCATGCACTGATCACGTGGCTGATCATGCACTGATATCATGCACTGATCACGTGGCTGATCATGCACTGATCACGTGACTGATCATGCACTGATCACGTGGCTATCATGCACTGATCACGTGGCTGATCATGCACTGATCACGTAGCTATCATGCACTGATCACGTGACTGATCATGCACTGATCACGTGGCTGATCATGCACTGATCACGGGACTGATCATGCACTGATCACGTGGCTGATCATGCACTGATCACGTGGCTGATCATGCACTGATCACGTGACTGATCATGCACTGATCACGTGGCTATCATGCACTGATATCATGCACTGATCACGTGGCTGATCACACACTGATCACGTGACTGATCATGCACTGATCACGTGGCTATCATGCACTGATCACGTGGCTGATCATGCATGATCACGTAGCTATCATGCACTGATCACGTGACTGATCATGCACTGATCACGTGGCTGATCATGCACTGATCACGTGGCTATCATGCACTGATCACGTGGCTGATCATGCACTGATCACGTAGCTATCATGCACTGATCACGTGACTGATCATGCACTGATCACGTAATTGATCATGCACTGATCACGTGACTGATCATGCACTGATCACGTGACTGATCATGCACTGATCACGTGGCTATCATGCACTATCACGTGGCTGATCATGCACTGATCACGTAGCTACCATGCACTGATCACGTGACTGATCATGCACTGATCACGTGACTGATCATGCACTGATCACGTGGCTATCATGCACTGATCACGTGACTGATCATGCACTGATCACGTCTATATCATGCACTGATCACATGACTGATCATGCACTGATCACGTGGCTGATCATGCACTGATCACGTGGCTGATCATGCACTGATCACGTGGCTGATCATGCACTGATCACGTGACTGATCATGCACTGATCACGTGACTGATCATGCACTGATCACGTGGCTATCATGCACTGATCACGTGGCTGATCATGCACTGATCACGTGGCTGATCATGCACTGATCACGTGGCTGATCATGCACTGATCACGTGGCTGATCATGCACTGATCACGTCTATATCATGCACTGATCACGTGACTGATCATGCACTGATCACGTGGATGATCATGCACTGATCACGTGACTGATCATGCACTGATCACGTGGCTATCATGCACTGATCACGTGGCTGATCATGCAATGATCACGTAGCTACCATGTACTGGTCACGTGACTGATCATGCACTGATCACGTAATTGATCATGCACTGATCACGTGACTGATCATGCACTGATCACGTGACTGATCATGCACTGATCACGTGACTGATCATGCACTGATCACGTGGCTATCATGCACTGATCACGTGGCTGATCATGCACTGATCACGTAGCTACCATGCACTGATCACGTGACTGATCATGCACTGATCACGTAATTGATCATGCACTGATCACGTGGCTGATCATGCACTGATCACGTGGCTGATCATGCACTGATCACGTGACTGATCATGCACTGATCACGTGACTGATCATGCACTGATCACGTGGCTATCATGCACTGATCACGTGGCTGATCATGCACTGATCACGTGCCTGATCATGCACTGATCACGTGACTGATCATGCACTGATCACGTGACTGATCATGCACTGATCACGTGGCTATCATGCACTGATCACGTGGCTGATCATGCAATGATCACGTAGCTACCATGTACTGTCACGTGACTGATCATGCACTGATCACGTGACTGATCATGCACTGATCACGTGGCTGATCATGCACTGATCACGTGGCTGATCATGCACTGATCACGTGATGATCATGCACTGATCACGTGGCTATCATGCACTGATCACGTGGCTGATCATGCACTGATCACGTGGCTGATCATGCACTGATCACGTGGCTGATCATGCACTGATCACGTGACTGATCATGCACTGATCACGTGGCTGATCATGCACTGATCACGTGACTGATCATGCACTGATCACGTGGCTATCATGCACTGATCACGTGACTGATCATGCACTGATCACGTGACTGATCATGCACTGATCAGTGGCTATCATGCACTGATCACGTGGCTATCATGCACTGATCACGTGGCTGATCATGCACTGATCACGTAGCTATCATGCACTGATCACGTGACTGATCATGCACTGATCACGTGGCTGATCATGCACTGATCACGTGACTGATCATGCACTGATCACGTGACTGATCATGCACTGATCACGTGGATATCATGCACTGATCACGTGGCTGATCATGCACTGATCACGTGTCTGATCATGCACTGATCACGTGGCTGATCATGCACTGATCACGTAACTGATCATGCACTGATCACGTGGCTATCATGCACTGATCACGTGGCTGATCATGCACTGATCACGTGGCTGATCACACACTGTCACGTGACTGATCATGCACTGATCACGTGGCACTCATGCACTGATCACGTGGCTGATCATACACTGATCACGTGACTGATCATGCACTGATCACGTGGCTATCATGCACTGATCACGTGGCTGATCATGCAATGATCACGTAGCTACCATGCACTGGTCACGTGACTGATCATGCACTGATCACGTAATTGATCATGCACTGATCACGTGACTGATCATGCACTGATCACGTGGCTGATCATGCACTGATCACGTGACTGATCATGCACTGATCACGTGACTGATCATGCACTGATCACGTGGCTATCATGCACTGATCACGTGGCTGATCATGCACTGATCACGTAGCTACCATGCACTGATCACGTGACTGATCATGCACTGATCACGTACTGATCATGCACTGATCACGTGGCTGATCATGCACTGATCACGTGACTGATCATGCACTGATCACGTGACTGATCATGCACTGATCACGTGGCTATCATGCACTGATCACGTGGCTGATCATGCACTGATCACGCAGCTATCATGCACTGATCACGTGACTGATCATGCACTGATCACGCAATTGATCATGCACTGATCACGTGGCTGATCATGCACTGATCACGTGACTGATCATGCACTGATCACGTGGCTGATCATGCACTGATCACGTGGCTATCATGCACTGATCACGTGGCTGATCATGCACTGATCACGTAGCTACCATGTACTGTCACGTGAATGATCATACACTGATCACGTGACTGATCATGCACTGATCACGTGGCTATCATGCACTGATCACGTGACTGATCATGCACTGATCACGTCTGATCATGCACTGATCACGTGACTGATCATGCACTGATCACGTGGATGATCATGCACTGATCACGTGACTGATCATGCACTGATCACGTGGCTGATCATGCACTGATCACGTGGCTGATCATGCACTGATCACGTGACTGATCATGCACTGATCACGTGGCTATCATGCACTGATCACGTGGCTGATCATGCACTGATCACGTGACTGATCATGCACTGATCACGTGGCTATCATGCACTGATCACGTGACTGATCATGCACTGATCACGTCTGATCATGCACTGATCACGTGACTGATCATGCACTGATCACGTGGATGATCATGCACTGATCACGTGACTGATCATGCACTGATCACGTGGCTGATCATGCACTGATCACGTGGCTGATCATGCACTGATCACGTGACTGATCATGCACTGATCACGTGGCTATCATGCACTGATCACGTGGCTGATCATGCACTGATCACGTGACTGATCATGCACTGATCACGTGGCTATCATGCACTGATCACGTGACTGATCATGCACTGATCACGTGACTGATCATGCACTGATCACGTGGCTATCATGCACTGATCACGTGGCTGATCATGCACTGATCATTAGCTACCATGTACTGGTCACGTGACTGATCATGCACTGATCACGTGACTGATCATGCACTGATCACGTGGCTATCATGCACTGATCACGTGGCTGATCATGCACTGATCACGTGGCTGATCATGCACTGATCACGTGACTGATCATGCACTGATCACGTGGCTATCATGCACTGATCACGTGGCTGATCATGCACTGATCACGTGGCTGATCATGCACTGATCACGTGGCTATCATGCACTGATCACGTGGCTGATCATGCACTGATACCGTGACTGAGCATGGACTGATCACATGACTATCATGTAGTGATCACGTGACTTAATGGCGCTGATCATGTGACTGATCATGCGCTGATCATGTTTGCTATCATACACTGATCATGTGCCTCTGGAGGCAATAAACAAAGAGCTGAGTAGGCACGAATCAAACAGTCAGCAGGCAATAATCATGGAACTCAGCTGTGAGGAATCATGCTGCTCAGCTGGCAATAATCAAGCAGCTGAGCAGGCAGGAATTACACAGCACAGCTGGCAATTGTCAAGCAGATGACAGGCAGGAATCATGCAGCTCAGCTGGCAATTGTCAAGCAGATGAGCAGACAGTAATCACGCAGCTCAGCAGGCCCTGATCACGTGACTGAGCATGCACTGTTCACGTGGCTGATCATACACTGATCACGTGACTGATCATGCACTGATCACTTGCTATCATGCACTGATCACGTGGCTGATCATGCACTGATCACGTGACTGATCATGCACTGATCACGTGGCTGATCATGCACTGATCACGTAACTGATCATGCACTGATCACGTGGCTGATCATGCACTGATCACGTGGCTGATCATGCACTGATCACGTGACTGATCATGCACTGATCACGTGACTGATCATGCACTGATCACGTGGCTATCATGCACTGATCACGTGGCTGATCATGCACTGATCACGGACTGATCATGCACTGATCACGTGACTGATCATGCACTGATCACGTGACTGATCATGCACTGATCACGTGGCTGATCATGCACTATCACGTGGCTGATCATGCACTGATCACGTGACTGATCATGCACTGATCACGTGACTGATCATGCACTGATCACGTGGCTATCATGCACTGATCACGTGGCTGATCATGCACTGATCACGTGACTGATCATGCACTGATCACTGGCTATCATGCACTGATCACGTGGCTATCATGCACTGATCACGTGGCTGATCATGCACTGATACCGTGACTGAGCATGGACTGATCACATGACTATCATGTAGTGATCACGTGACTTAATGGCGCTGATCATGTGACTGATCATGCGCTGATCATGTTTGCTATCATACACTGATCATGTGCCTCTGGAGGCAATAAACAAAGAGCTGAGTAGGCACGAATCAAACAGTCAGCAGGCAATAATCATGGAACTCAGCTGTGAGGAATCATGCTGCTCAGCTGGCAATAATCAAGCAGCTGAGCAGGCAGGAATTACGCAGCACAGCTGGCAATTGTCAAGCAGATGACAGGCAGGAATCGTGCAGCTCAGCTGGCAATTGTCAAGCAGATGAGCAGACAGTAATCACGCAGCTCAGCAGGCCCTGATCACGTGACTGAGCATGCACTGTTCACGTGGCTGATCATACACTGATCACGTGACTGATCATGCACTGATCACGTGACTGATCATGCACTGATCACGTGGCTGATCATGCACTGATCACGTGGCTGATCATACACTGATCACGGGACTGATCATGCACTGATCACGGGCTATCATGCACTGATACATGACTGACATGCACTGATCACGTGGCTGATCATGCACTGATCACGTGACTGATCATGCACTGATCACGTGACTGATCATGCACTGATCACGTGGCTGATCATGCACTGATCACGTGGCTATCATGCACTGATCACGTGGCTGATCATGCAATGATCACGTAGCTACCATGTACTGGTCACGTGACTGATCATGCACTGATCACGTAACTGATCATGCACTGATCACGTGGCTGATCATGCACTGATCACGTGGCTGATCATGCACTGATCACGTGACTGATCATGCACTGATCACGTGGCTATCATGCACTGATCACGTGGCTGACATGCACTGATCACGTGCCTGATCATGCACTGATCACGTGGCTGATCATGCACTGATCACGTGACTGATCATGCACTGATCACGTGTCTGATCATGCACTGATCACGTGGCTATCATGCACTGATCACGTGGCTGATCATGCAATGATCACGCAGCTACCATGTACTGGTCACATGACTGATCATGCACTGATCACGTGACTGATCATGCAGTGATCACGTGGCTATCATGCACTACTCACGTGGCTGATCATGCAATGATCATGTAGCTACCATGTACAGGTCACGTGAATGATCATACACCCATCAGGTGACTGATCATGCACTGATCACGTGGCTATCATGCACTGATCACGAGACTGATCATGCACTGATCACGTCTATATCATGCACTGATCACATGACTGCCCATGCACTGATCACGTGGATGATCATACACTAATCATGTGACAGATCATGCACTGATCACGTGGCTGATCATGCACTGATACCGTGACTGAGCATGGACTGATCACATGACTATCATGTAGTGATCACGTGACTTAATGGCGCTGATCATGTGACTGATCATGCGCTGATCATGTTTGCTATCATACACTGATCATGTGCCTCTGGAGGCAATAAACAAAGAGCTGAGTAGGCACGAATCAAACAGTCAGCAGGCAATAATCATGGAACTCAGCTGTGAGGAATCATGCTGCTCAGCTGGCAATAATCAAGCAGCTGAGCAGGCAGGAATTACGCAGCACAGCTGGCAATTGTCAAGCAGATGACAGGCAGGAATCGTGCAGCTCAGCTGGCAATTGTCAAGCAGATGAGCAGACAGTAATCACGCAGCTCAGCAGGCCCTGATCACGTGACTGAGCATGCACTGTTCACGTGGCTGATCATACACTGATCACGTGATTGATCATGCACTGATCACTTGGATATCATGCACTGATCACGTGGCTGATCATACACTGTTCACGTGTCTGACCATGCACTGATCACGTGGCTGATCATACACTGCTCACGTAACTGATCATGCACTGATCACGTGGCTATCATGCACTGATCACGTGGCTGAACATGCACTGTTCACGTGGCTGATCACACACCTGTCACGTGACATATCATGCACTGATCACGTGGCACTCATGCACTGATCACGTGGCTGATCATACTCTGCTCACGTAACTGATCATGCACACATCACGTGGCTATCATGCACTGATCACGTGGCTCGTCATGGAATGATCACGGAGCTACCATATACTGGTCACGTGACTGATCATGCACTGATCACGTGGCTATCATGCACTGATATCATGCACTGATCACGTGGCTGATCACACACTGATCACGTGACTGATCATGCACTGATCACGTGGCTATCATGCACTGATCACGTGACTGATCATGCACTGATCACGTGGCTGATCATGCACTGATCACGTGGCTATCATGCACTGATCACGTGGCTGATCATGCACTGATCACGTGGCTATCATGCACTGATCACGTGACTGATCATGCACTGATCACGTGGCTGATCATGCACTGATCACGTGACTGATCATGCACTGATCACGTGGCTGATCATGCACTGATCACGTGGCTATCATGCACTGATCACGTGGCTGATCATGCACTGATCACGTAGCTATCATGCACTGATCACGTGACTGATCATGCACTGATCACGTAACTGATCATGCACTGATCACGTGACTGATCATGCACTGATCACGTGACTGATCATGCACTGATCACGTGGCTGATCATGCACTGATCACGTGACTGATCATGCACTGATCACGTGGCTGATCATGCACTGATCACGTGGCTATCATGCACTGATCACGTGGCTGATCATGCACTGATCACGTAGCTATCATGCACTGATCACGTGACTGATCATGCACTGATCACGTAACTGATCATGCACTGATCACGTGACTGATCATGCACTGATCACGTGACTGATCATGCACTGATCACGTGGCTATCATGCACTGATCACGTGGCTGATCATGCAATGATCACGCAGCTACCATGTACTGGTCACGTGACTGATCATGCACTGATCACGTGATTGATCATGCACTGATCACGTGGCTTATCATGCACTGATCATGTGACTGATCATGTGCTGATCATGTTTGGTGTCATACACTGATCATGTGCCTCTGGAGGCAATGAACATAGAGCTGAGTAGGCAGGAATCAGTCAGCAGGCTATAATCATGGAACTCAGCTCTGAGAAATCATGCTGCTCAGCTGGCAATAATCAAGTAGATGAGCAGGCAGGAATTACGCAGCACAGGTGGCAATTGTCAAGGAGATGACAGGCAGGAATCGTGCAGCTCAGCTGGCAATTGTCAAGCAGATGAGCAGACAGTAATCACGCAGCTCAGCAGGCCCTGATCACGTGACTGAGCATGCACTGATCACGTGGCTGATCATACACTGATCACGTGACTGATCATGCACTGATCATGTGACTGATCATGCACTGATCACGTGGCTGATCATGCACTGATCACGGGACTGATCATGCACTGATCACGGGCTATCATGCACTGACTACATGACTGATCATGCACTGATCACGTGACTGATCATGCACTGATCACGTGGCTATCATGCACTACTCACGTGGCTGATCATGCAATGATCATGTAGCTACCATGTACAGGTCACGTGAATGATCATACACCCATCAGGTGACTGATCATGCACTGATCACGTGGCTATCATGCACTGATCACGTGACTGATCATGCACTGATCACGTCTATATCATGCACTGATCACATGACTGCCCATGCACTGATCACGTGGATGATCATACACTAATCATGTGACAGATCATGCACTGATCACGTGGCTGATCATGCACTGATACCGTGACTGAGCATGGACTGATCACATGACTATCATGTAGTGATCACGTGACTTAATGGCGCTGATCATGTGACTGATCATGCGCTGATCATGTTTGCTATCATACACTGATCATGTGCCTCTGGAGGCAATAAACAAAGAGCTGAGTAGGCACGAATCAAACAGTCAGCAGGCAATAATCATGGAACTCAGCTGTGAGGAATCATGCTGCTCAGCTGGCAATAATCAAGCAGCTGAGCAGGCAGGAATTACGCAGCACAGCTGGCAATTGTCAAGCAGATGACAGGCAGGAATCGTGCAGCTCAGCTGGCAATTGTCAAGCAGATGAGCAGACAGTAATCACGCAGCTCAGCAGGCCCTGATCACGTGACTGAGCATGCACTGTTCACGTGGCTGATCATACACTGATCACGTGATTGATCATGCACTGATCACTTGGATATCATGCACTGATCACGTGGCTGATCATACACTGTTCACGTGTCTGACCATGCACTGATCACGTGGCTGATCATACACTGCTCACGTAACTGATCATGCACTGATCACGCACTGATCACGTGGCTATCATGCACTGATCACGTGGCTGAACATGCACTGTTCACGTGGCTGATCACACACTGTCACGTGACATATCATGCACTGATCACGTGGCACTCATGCACTGATCACGTGGCTGATCATACACTGCTCACGTAACTGATCATGCACACATCACGTGGCTATCATGCACTGATCACGTGGCTATCATGCACTGATATCATGCACTGATCACGTGGATGATCACACACGATCACGTGACTGATCATGCACTGATCACGTGGCTATCATGCACTGATCACGTGGCTGATCATGCACTGATCACGTAGCTATCATGCACTGATCACGTGACTGATCATGCACTGATCACGTGGCTGATCATGCACTGATCACGTGACTGATCATGCACTGATCACGTGGCTGATCATGCACTGATCACGTGGCTATCATGCACTGATCACGTGGCTGATCATGCACTGATCACGTGGCTATCATGCACTGATCACGTGACTGATCATGCACTGATCACGTGGCTGATCATGCACTGATCACGTGACTGATCATGCACTGATCACGTGACTGATCATGCACTGATCACGTGGCTGATCATGCACTGATCACGTGGCTATCATGCACTGATCACGTGGCTGATCATGCAATGATCACGTAGCTACCATGCACTGGTCACGTGACTGATCATGCACTGATCACGTGACTGATCATGCACTGATCACGTGACTGATCATGCACTGATCACGTGACTGATCATGCACTGATCACGTGGCTATCATGCACTGATCACGTGGCTGATCATGCACTGATCACGCAGCTACCATGCACTGATCACATGACTGATCATGCACTGATCACATGACTGATCATGCACTGATCACGTGGCTTATCATGCACTGATCACGTGACTGATCATGTGCTGATCATGTTTGGTGTCATACACTGATCATGTGCCTCTGGAGGCAATGAACAAAGAGCTGAGTAGGCACGAATCAGTCAGCAGGCAATAATCATGGAACTCAGCTGTGAGAAATCATGCTGCTCAGCTGGCAATAATCAAGCAGCTGAGCAGGCAGGAATTACGCAGCACAGCTGGCAATTGTCAAGCAGATGACAGGCAGGAATCGTGCAGCTCAGCTGGCAATTGTCAAGCAGATGAGCAGACAGTAATCACGCAGCTCAGCAGGCCCTGATCACGTGACTGAGCATGCACTGTTCACGTGGCTGATCATACACTGATCACGTGACTGATCATGCACTGATCACGTGACTGATCATGCACTGATCACGTGGCTGATCATGCACTGATCACGTGGCTGATCATGCACTGATCACGTGGCTGATCATGCACTGATCACGTGGCTGATCATGCACTGATCACGTGGCTATCATGCACTGATCACGTGACTGATCATGCACTGATCACGTAATGATCATGCACTGATCACGTGGCTGATCATGCACTGATCACGTGGCTGATCATGCACTGATCACGTGACTGATCATGCACTGATCACGTGACTGATCATGCACTGATCACGTGGCTATCATGCACTGATCACGTGGCTGATCATGCACTGATCACGTGACTGATCATGCACTGATCACGTGGCTGATCATGCACTGATCACGTGACTGATCATGCACTGATCACGTGACTGATCATGCACTGATCACGTGGCTATCATGCACTGATCACGTGGCTGATCATGCATGATCACGTAGCTACCATGTACTGGTCACGTGACTGATCATGCACTGATCACGTGACTGATCATGCACTGATCACGTGGCTATCATGCACTGATCACGTGGCTGATCATGCACTGATCACGTAGCTACCATGTACTGATCACGTGACTGATCATGCACTGATCACGTGACTGATCATGCACTGATCACGTGGCTATCATGCACTGATATCATGCACTGATCACGTGGCTGATCACACACGATCACGTGACTGATCATGCACTGATCACGTGGCTATCATGCACTGATCACGTGGCTGATCATGCACTGATCACGTAGCTATCATGCACTGATCACGTGACTGATCATGCACTGATCACGTGGCTGATCATGCACTGATCACGTGACTGATCATGCACTGATCACGTGGCTGATCATGCACTGATCACGTGGCTATCATGCACTGATCACGTGGCTGATCATGCACTGATCACGTGGCTATCATGCACTGATCACGTGACTGATCATGCACTGATCACGTAACTGATCATGCACTGATCACGTGACTGATCATGCACTGATCACGTGACTGATCATGCACTGATCACGTGGCTGATCATGCACTGATCACGTGGCTATCATGCACTGATCACGTGGCTGATCATGCACTGATCACGTAGCTATCATGCACTGATCACGTGACTGATCATGCACTGATCACGTGACTGATCATGCACTGATCACGTGACTGATCATGCACTGATCACGTGACTGATCATGCACTGATCACGTGGCTATCATGCACTGATCACGTGGCTGATCATGCAATGATCACGCAGCTACCATGTACTGGTCACATGACTGATCATGCACTGTTCACATAATTGATCATGCACTGATCACGTGGCTTATCATGCACTGATCACGTGACTGATCATGTGTTGATCATGTTTGGTGTCACACACTGATCATGTGCCTCTGGAGGCAATGAACATAGAGCTGAGTAGGCAGGAATCAGTCAGCAGGCTATAATCATGGAACTCAGCTCTGAGAAATCATGCTGCTCAGCTGGCAATAATCAAGTAGATGAGCAGGCAGGAATTACGCAGCACAGGAGGCAATTGTCAAGGAGATGACAGGCAGGAATCGTGCAGCTCAGCTGGAAATTGTCAAGCAGATGAGCAGACAGTAATCACGCAGCTCAGCAGGCCCTGATCACGTGACTGAGCATGCACTGTTCACGTGGCTGATCACACACTGATCACGTGACTGATCATGCACTGATCACGTGACTGATCATGCACTGATCACGTGACTGATCATGCACTGATCACGTGGCTGATCATGCACTGATCACGTGGCTATCATGCACTGATCACGTGGCTGATCATGCACTGATCACGTAGCTATCATGCACTGATCACGTGACTGATCATGCACTGATCACGTAATGATCATGCACTGATCACGTGGCTGATCATGCACTGATCACGTGGCTGATCATGCACTGATCACGTGACTGATCATGCACTGATCACGTGACTGATCATGCACTGATCACGTGGCTATCATGCACTGATCACGTGGCTGATCATGCACTGATCACGTGCCTGATCATGCACTGATCACGTGGCTGATCATGCACTGATCACGTGACTGATCATGCACTGATCACGTGACTGATCATGCACTGATCACGTGGCTATCATGCACTGCTCACGTGGCTGATCATGCAATGATCACGCAGCTACCATGTACTGGTCACATGACTGATCATGCACTGATCACGTGACTGATCATGCAGTGATCACGTGGCTATCATGCACTACTCACGTGGCTGATCATGCAATGATCATGTAGCTACCATGTACAGGTCACGTGAATGATCATACACCCATCAGGTGACTGATCATGCACTGATCACGTGGCTATCATGCACTGATCACGAGACTGATCATGCACTGATCACGTCTATATCATGCACTGATCACATGACTGCCCATGCACTGATCACGTGGATGATCATACACTAATCATGTGACAGATCATGCACTGATCACGTGGCTGATCATGCACTGATACCGTGACTGAGCATGGACTGATCACATGACTATCATGTAGTGATCACGTGACTTAATGGCGCTGATCATGTGACTGATCATGCGCTGATCATGTTTGCTATCATACACTGATCATGTGCCTCTGGAGGCAATAAACAAAGAGCTGAGTAGGCACGAATCAAACAGTCAGCAGGCAATAATCATGGAACTCAGCTGTGAGGAATCATGCTGCTCAGCTGGCAATAATCAAGCAGCTGAGCAGGCAGGAATTACGCAGCACAGCTGGCAATTGTCAAGCAGATGACAGGCAGGAATCGTGCAGCTCAGCTGGCAATTGTCAAGCAGATGAGCAGACAGTAATCACGCAGCTCAGCAGGCCCTGATCACGTGACTGAGCATGCACTGTTCACGTGGCTGATCATACACTGATCACGTGATTGATCATGCACTGATCACTTGGATATCATGCACTGATCACGTGGCTGATCATACACTGTTCACGTGTCTGACCATGCACTGATCACGTGGCTGATCATACACTGCTCACGTAACTGATCATGCACTGATCACGTGGCTATCATGCACTGATCACGTGGCTGAACATGCACTGTTCACGTGGCTGATCACACACCTGTCACGTGACATATCATGCACTGATCACGTGGCACTCATGCACTGATCACGTGGCTGATCATACACTGCTCACGTAACTCATCATGCACACATCACGTGGCTATCATGCACTGCTCACGTGGCTCGTCATGGAATGATCACGTAGCTACCATATACTGGTCACGTGACTGATCATGCACAGATCACGTAAATGATCATGCACTGTTCACGTGACTGATCATGTACTGATCACGTGACTGATCATGCACTGATCACGTGGCTATCATGCTCTGCTCACGTGGCTGATCATGCAACGATCACGTAGCAACCATGTACTGGTCACGTGACTGATCATGCACTGATCACGTAATTGATCCTGCACTGATCACGTGGCTCATCATGCACTGATCACGTGGCTGATCACACACGTATCACGTGACTGATCATGCACTGATCACGTGACTAATCATGCACTGATCACGTGGCTATCATGCACTGATCACGTGGATATCATGCACTGATCACGTGGCTGATCACACATGTATCACGTGACTGATCATGCACTGATCACGTGGCTATCATGCACTGATCACGTGGCTGATCATGCACTGATCACGTAGCTACCATGTACTGGTCACGTGACTGATCATGCACTGATCACGTGGCTGATCATGCACTGATCACGTGACTGATCATGCACTGATCACGTGGCTATCATGCACTGATCACGTGGCTGATCATGCACTGATCACGTGACTGATCATGCACTGATCACGTGGCTGATCATGCACTGATCACGTGACTGATCATGCACTGATCACGTGGCTATCATGCACTGATCACGTGGCTGATCATGCACTGATCACGTGGCTGATCATGCACTGATCACGTGACTGATCATGCACTGATCACGTGGCATCATGCACTGATCACGTGGCTGATCATGCACTGATCACGTGACTGATCATGCACTGATCACGTGGCTATCATGCACTGATCACGTGGCTGATCATGCATGATCATGTGACTGATCATGCACTGATCACGTGGCTATCATGCACTGATCACGTGGCTGATCATGCAACGATCACGTAGCAACCATGTACTGGTCACGTGACTGATCATGCACTGATCACGTAATTGATCATGCACTGATCACGTGGCTATCATGCACTGATCACGTGGCTGATCACACGATCACGTGACTGATCATGCACTGATCACGTGACTGATCATGCACTGATCACGTGGCTATCATGCACTGATCACGTGGATATCATGCACTGATCACGTGGCTGATCACACATGATCACGTGACTGATCATGCACTGATCACGTGGCTGATCATGCACTGATCACGTGGCTATCATGCACTGATCACGTGACTGATCATGCACTGATCACGTGGCTGATCATGCACTGATATCATGCACTGATCACGTGGCTGATCATACACTGATCACGTGACTGATCATGCACTGATCACGTGGCTATCATGCACTGATCACGTGGCTGATCATGCACTGATCACGTAGCTATCATGCACTGATCACGTGACTGATCATGCACTGATCACGTGGCTGATCATGCACTGATCACGGGACTGATCATGCACTGATCACGTGGCTGATCATGCACTGATCACGTGGCTGATCATGCACTGATCACGTGACTGATCATGCACTGATCACGTGGCTATCATGCACTGATATCATGCACTGATCACGTGGCTGATCACACACTATCACGTGAATGATCATGCACTGATCACGTGGCTATCATGCACTGATCACGTGGCTGATCATGCATGATCACGTGGCTATCATGCACTGATCACGTGACTGATCATGCACTGATCACGTGGCTGATCATGCACTGATCACGTGACTGATCATGCACTGATCACGTGGCTGATCATGCACTGATCACGTGGCTATCATGCACTGATCACGTGGCTGATCATGCACTGATCACGTAGCTATCATGCACTGATCACGTGACTGATCATGCACTGATCACGTGGCTGATCATGCACTGATCACGTGACTGATCATGCACTGATCACGTGACTGATCATGCACTGATCACGTGACTGATCATGCACTGATCACGTGGCTATCATGCACTGCTCACGTGGCTGATCATGCATGATCACGCAGCTACCATGTACTGGTCACATGACTGATCATGCACTGATCACGTGACTGATCATGCAGTGATCACGTGGCTATCATGCACTACTCACGTGGCTGATCATGCAATGATCATGTAGCTACCATGTACAGGTCACGTGAATGATCATACACCCATCAGGTGACTGATCATGCACTGATCACGTGGCTATCATGCACTGATCACGAGACTGATCATGCACTGATCACGTCTATATCATGCACTGATCACATGACTGCCCATGCACTGATCACGTGGATGATCATACACTAATCATGTGACAGATCATGCACTGATCACGTGGCTGATCATGCACTGATACCGTGACTGAGCATGGACTGATCACATGACTATCATGTAGTGATCACGTGACTTAATGGCGCTGATCATGTGACTGATCATGCGCTGATCATGTTTGCTATCATACACTGATCATGTGCCTCTGGAGGCAATAAACAAAGAGCTGAGTAGGCACGAATCAAACAGTCAGCAGGCAATAATCATGGAACTCAGCTGTGAGGAATCATGCTGCTCAGCTGGCAATAATCAAGCAGCTGAGCAGGCAGGAATTACGCAGCACAGCTGGCAATTGTCAAGCAGATGACAGGCAGGAATCGTGCAGCTCAGCTGGCAATTGTCAAGCAGATGAGCAGACAGTAATCACGCAGCTCAGCAGGCCCTGATCACGTGACTGAGCATGCACTGTTCACGTGGCTGATCATACACTGATCACGTGATTGATCATGCACTGATCACTTGGATATCATGCACTGATCACGTGGCTGATCATACACTGTTCACGTGTCTGACCATGCACTGATCACGTGGCTGATCATACACTGCTCACGTAACTGATCATGCACTGATCACGTGGCTATCATGCACTGATCACGTGGCTGAACATGCACTGTTCACGTGGCTGATCACACACCTGTCACGTGACATATCATGCACTGATCACGTGGCACTCATGCACTGATCACGTGGCTGATCATACTCTGCTCACGTAACTCATCATGCACACATCACGTGGCTATCATGCACTGCTCACGTGGTTCGTCATGGAATGATCACGTAGCTACCATATACTGGTCACGTGACTGATCATGCACAGATCACGTAAATGATCATGCACTGTTCACGTGACTGATCATGTACTGATCACGTGACTGATCATGCACTGATCACGTGGCTATCATGCTCTGCTCACGTGGCTGATCATGCAACGATCACGTAGCAACCATGTACTGGTCACGTGACTGATCATGCACTGATCACGTAATTGATCCTGCACTGATCACGTGGCTCATCATGCACTGATCACGTGGCTGATCACACACGTATCACGTGACTGATCATGCACTGATCACGTGACTAATCATGCACTGATCACGTGGCTATCATGCACTGATCACGTGGATATCATGCACTGATCACGTGGCTGATCACACATGTATCACGTGACTGATCATGCACTGATCACGTGGCTATCATGCACTGATCACGTGGCTATCATGCACTGATCACGTGACTGATCATGCACTGATCACGTGGCTGATCATGCACTGGTATCATGCACTGATCACGTGGCTGATCATGCACTGATCACGTGACTGATCATGCACTGATCACGTGGCTATCATGCACTGATCACGTGGCTGATCATGCACTGATCACGTAGCTATCATGCACTGATCACGTGACTGATCATGCACTGATCACGTGGCTGATCATGCACTGATCACGTGACTGATCATGCACTGATCACGTGGCTGATCATGCACTGATCACGTGGCTGATCATGCACTGATACCATGCACTGATCACGTGGCTGATCATGCACTGATCATGTGACTGATCATGCACTGATCACGTGGCTATCATGCACTGATCACGTGGCTGATCATGCACTGATCACGTGACTGATCATGCACTGATCACGTGACTGATCATGCACTGATCACGTGGCTATCATGCACTGATACCATGCACTGATCACGTGGCTGATCACACTATCACGTGACTGATCATGCACTGATCACGTGGCTACCATGCACTGATCACGTGGCTGATCATGCACTGATCACGTAGCTACCATGCACTGATCACGTGACTGATCATGCACTGATCACGTGACTGATCATGCACTGATCACGTGACTGATCATGCACTGATCACGTGACTGATCATGCACTGATCACGTGGCTATCATGCACTGATCACGTGGCTGATCATGCACTGATCACGCAGCTATCATGCACTGATCACGTGACTGATCATGCACTGATCACATGACTGATCATGCACTGATCACGTGGCTTATCATGCACTGATCATGTGACTGATCATGCGCTGATCATGTTTGGTATCATACACTGATCATGTGCCTCTGGAGGCAATGAACAAAGAGCTGAGTAGGCAGGAATCAGTCAGCAGGCAAAATCATGGAACTCAGCTGTGAGAAATCATGCTGCTCAGCTGGCAATAATCAAGCAGATGAGCAGGCAGGAATTACGCAGCACAGCTGGCAATTGTCAAGCAGATGACAGGCAGGAATCGTGCAGCTCAGCTGGCAATTGTCAAGCAGATGAGCAGACAGTAATCACGCAGCTCAGCAGGCCCTGATCACGTGACTGAGCATGCACTGTTCACGTGGCTGATCACACACTGATCACGTGACTGATCATGCACTGATCACGTGACTGATCATGCACTGATCACGTGGCTATCATGCACTGATCACGTGGCTGATCATGCACTGATCACGGGACTGATCATGCACTGATCACGGGCTATCATGCACTGACACGTGACTGACATGCACTGATCACGTGGCTGATCATGCACTGATCACGTGACTGATCATGCACTGATCACGTGACTGATCATGCACTGATCACGTGGCTGATCATGCACTGATCACGTGGCTATCATGCACTGCTCACGTGGCTGATCATGCAATGATCACGTAGCTACCATGTACTGGTCACGTGACTGATCATGCACTGATCACGTAACTGATCATGCACTGATCACGTGGCTGATCATGCACTGATCACGTGGCTGATCATGCACTGATCACGTGACTGATCATGCACTGATCACGTGACTGATCATGCACTGATCACGTGGCTATCATGCACTGATCACGTGGCTGATCATGCACTGATCACGTGACTGATCATGCACTGATCACGTGGCTGATCATGCACTGATCACGTGGCTGATCATGCACTGATCACGTCGCTACCATGCACTGATCACGTGACTGATCATGCACTGATCACGTGGCTGATCATGCACTGATCACGTGACTGATCATGCACTGATCACGTGGCTATCATGCACTGATCACGTGGCTGATCATGCACTGATCACGTAGCTACCATGCACTGATCACGTGACTGATCATGCACTGATCACGTGGCTGATCATGCACTGATCACGTGGCTGATCATGCACTGATCACGTGGCTGATCATGCACTGATCACGTGACTGATCATGCACTGATCACGTGGCTATCATGCACTGATCACGTGGCTGATCATGCACTGATCACGTAGCTATCATGCACTGATCACGTGACTGATCATGCACTGATCACGTGATTGATCATGCACTGATCACGTGGCTGATCATGCACTGATCACGTGACTGATCATGCACTGATCACGTGACTGATCATGCACTGATCACGTGGCTATCATGCACTGATCACGTGGCTGATCATGCACTGATCACGCAGCTATCATGCACTGATCACGTGACTGATCATGCACTGATCACGTAACTGATCATGCACTGATCACGTGGCTGATCATGCACTGATCACGTGACTGATCATGCACTGATCACGTGGCTGATCATGCACTGATCACGTGGCTATCATGCACTGATCACGTGGCTGATCATGCACTGATCATGTAGCTACCATGTACTGGTCACGTGAATGATCATACACCCATCAGGTGACTGATCATGCACTGATCACGTGGCTATCATGCACTGATCACGTGACTGATCATGCACTGATCACGTCTATATCATGCACTGATCACGTGACTGCCCATGCACTGATCACGTGGATGATCATGCACTAATCATGTGACAGATCATGCACTGATCACGTGGCTGATCATGCACTGATACCGTGACTGATCATGGACTGATCACATGACTATCATGTAGTGATCACGTGACTTAATGGCGCTGATCATGTGACTGATCATGCGCTGATCATGTTTGCTATCATACACTGATCATGTGCCTCTGGAGGCAATAAACAAAGAGCTGAGTAGGCACGAATCAAACAGTCAGCAGGCAATAATCATGGAACTCAGCTGTGAGGAATCATGCTGCTCAGCTGGCAATAATCAAGCAGCTGAGCAGGCAGGAATTACGCAGCACAGCTGGCAATTGTCAAGCAGATGAGCAGACAGTAATCATGCAGCTCATCAGGCCTGATCACGTGACTGATCATGCACTGTTCACGTGGCTGATCATACACTGATCACGTGACTGATCATGCACTGATCACGTGGCTATCATGCACTGATCACGTGGCTGATCATGCACTGATCACGTGTCTGATCATGCACTGATCACGTGGCTGATCATACACTGATCACGTAACTGATCATGCACTGATCACGTGGCTATCATGCACTGATCACGTGACTGATCATGCACTGATCAGTGGCAATCATGCACTGATCACGTGGCTGATCATGCACTGATCACGTGACTGATCATGCACTGATCACTGGCTATCATGCACTGATCACGTGGCTATCATGCACTGATCACGTGGCTGATCATGCACTGATCACGTGACTGATCATGCACTGATCACGTCTGATCATGCACTGATCACGTGACTGATCATGCACTGATCACGTGGATGATCATGCACTGATCACGTGACTGATCATGCACTGATCACGTGGCTATCATGCACTGATCACGTGGCTGATCATGCACTGATCACGTAGCTATCATGCACTGGTCACGTGACTGATCATGCACTGATCACGTAATTGATCATGCACTGATCACGTGACTGATCATGCACTGATCACGTGACTGATCATGCACTGATCACGTGGATATCATGCACTGATCACGTGGCTGATCATGCACTGATCACGTGGCTGATCATGCACTGATCACGTGGCTGATCATGCACTGATCACGTGACTGATCATGCACTGATCACGTGGCTATCATGCACTGATCACGTGGCTGATCATGCACTGATCACGTGGCTGATCACACACTGATCACGTGACTGATCATGCACTGATCACGTGGCACTCATGCACTGATCACGTGGCTGATCATGCACTGATCACGTAACTGATCATGCACTGATCACGTGGCTATCATGCACTGATCACGTGGCTGATCATGCACTGATCACGTAGCTACCATGTACTGATCACGTGACTGATCATGCACTGATCACGTGGCGATCATGCACTGATCACGTGACTGATCATGCACTGATCACGTGACTGATCATGCACTGATCACGTGGCTATCATGCACTGATCACGTGGCTGATCATGCACTGATCACGTAGCTATCATGCACTGGTCACGTGACTGATCATGCACTGATCACGTAATTGATCATGCACTGATCACGTGACTGATCATGCACTGATCACGTGGCTGATCATGCACTGATCACGTGGCTATCATGCACTACTCACGTGGCTGATCATGCAATGATCATGTAGCTACCATGTACTGGTCACGTGACTGATCATACACCCATCAGGTGACTGATCATGCACTGATCACGTGGCTGATCATGCACTGATCACCTGACTGATCATGCACTGATCACGTGACTAATCATGCACTGATCACATAGCTATCATGAACTGATCACCTGGCTGATCATGCACTGATCACGTGGCTGATCATGCACTGATACCGTGACTGAGCATGGACTGATCACATGACTATCATGTAGTGATCACGTGACTTAATGGCGCTGATCATGTGACTGATCATGCGCTGATCATGTTTGCTATCATACACTGATCATGTGCCTCTGGAGGCAATAAACAAAGAGCTGAGTAGGCACGAATCAAACAGTCAGCAGGCAATAATCATGGAACTCAGGTGTGAGGAATCATGCTGCTCAGCTGGCAATAATCAAGCAGCTGAGCAGGCAGGAATCACGCAGCACAGCTGGCAATTGTCAAGCAGATGACAGGCAGGAATCGTGCAGCTCAGCTGGCAATTGTCAAGCAGATGAGCATGCAGTAATCACGCAGCTCAGCAGGCCCTGATCACGTGACTGAGCATGCACTGTTCACGTGGCTGATCATGCACTGATCACGTGATGATCATGCACTGATCACTTGGATATCATGCACTGATCACGTGGCTGATCATACACTGATCACGTGTCTGACCATGCACTGATCACGTGGCTGATCATACACTGCTCACGTAACTGATCATGCACTGATCACGTGGCTATCATGCACTGATCACGTGGCTGAACATGCACTGTTCACGTGGCTGATCACACACCTGTCACGTGACATATCATGCACTGATCACGTGGCACTCATGCACTGATCACGTGGCTGATCATACTCTGCTCACGTAACTGATCATGCACACATCACGTGGCTATCATGCACTGCTCACGTGGCTCGTCATGGAATGATCACGTAGCTACCATATACTGGTCACGTGACTGATCATGCACAGATCACGTAAATGATCATGCACTGTTCACGTGACTGATCATGTACTGATCACGTGACTGATCATGCACTGATCACGTGGCTATCATGCTCTGCTCACGTGGCTGATCATGCAATGATCACGTAGCAACCATGTACTGGTCACGTGACTGATCATGCACTGATCACGTAATTGATCCTGCACTGATCACGTGGCTCATCATGCACTGATCACGTGGCTGATCACACATGTATCACGTGACTGATCATGCACTGATCACGTGGCTATCATGCACTGATCACGTGGCTATCATGCACTGATCACGTGGCTATCATGCACTGATCACGTGGCTGATCATGCAATGATCACGTGGATCATGCACTGTCACGTGACTGATCATGCACTGATCACGTGGCTGATCATGCACTGATCACGTGGCTGATCATGCACTGATCACGTGGCTGATCACACACGATCACGTGACTGATCATGCACTGATCACGTGACTGATCATGCACTGATCACGTGGCTATCATGCACTGATCACGTGGCTGATCACACACGATCACGTGACTGATCATGCACTGATCACGTGGCTATCATGCACTGATCACGTGGCTATCATGCACTGATCACGTGGCTGATCATGCACTGATCACGTGACTGATCATGCACTGATCACGTGACTGATCATGCACTGATCACGTGACTGATCATGCACTGATCACGTGACTGATCATGCACTGATCACGTGGCTATCATGCACTGATCACGTGGCTGATCATGCACTGATCACGCAGCTACCATGTACTGATCACATGACTGATCATGCACTGATCACATAATTGATCATGCACTGATCACTGGCTTATCATGCACTGATCATGTGACTGATCATGCGCTGATCATGTTTGGTGTCACACACTGATCATGTGCCTCTGGAGGCAATGAACATAGAGCTGAGTAGGCAGGAATCAGTCAGCAGGCTATAATCATGGAACTCAGCTCTGAGAAATCATGCTGCTCAGCTGGCAATAATCAAGTAGATGAGCAGGCAGGAATTACGCAGCACACGTGGCAATTGTCAAGCAGATGACAGGCAGGAATCGTGCAGCTCAGCTGGCAATTGTCAAGCAGATGAGCAGACAGTAATCACGCAGCTCAGCAGGCCCTGATCACGTGACTGAGCATGCACTGTTCACGTGGCTGATCACACACTGATCACGTGACTGATCATGCACTGATCACGTGGCTATCATGCACTGATCACGTGGCTGATCATACACTGATCACGGACTGATCATGCACTGATCACGTGCTATCATGCACTGACCACATGACTGATCATGCACTGATCACGTGGCTGATCATGCACTGATCACGTGACTGATCATGCACTGATCACGTGACTGATCATGCACTGATCACGTGGCTGATCATGCACTGATCACGTGGCTATCATGCACTGATCACGTGGCTGATCATGCAATGATCACGTAGCTACCATGTACTGGTCACGTGACTGATCATGCACTGATCACGTAACTGATCATGCACTGATCACGTGGCTGATCATGCACTGATCACGTGGCTGATCATGCACTGATCACGTGACTGATCATGCACTGATCACGTGGCTATCATGCACTGATCACGTGGCTGACATGCACTGATCACGTGGCTGATCATGCACTGATCACGTGGCTGATCATGCACTGATCACGTGTCTGATCATGCACTGATCACGTGGCTATCATGCACTGCTCACGTGGCTGATCATGCATGATCACGCAGCTACCATGTACTGGTCACATGACTGATCATGCACTGATCACGTGACTGATCATGCACTGATCACGTGGCTATCATGCACTACTCACGTGGCTGATCATGCAATGATCATGAAGCTACCATGTACAGGTCACGTGAATGATCATACACCCATCAGGTGACTGATCATGCACTGATCACGTGGCTATCATGCACTGATCACGAGACTGATCATGCACTGATCACGTCTATATCATGCACTGATCACATGACTGCCCATGCACTGATCACGTGGATGATCATACACTAATCATGTGACAGATCATGCACTGATCACGTGGCTGATCATGCACTGATACCGTGACTGAGCATGGACTGATCACATGACTATCATGTAGTGATCACGTGACTTAATGGCGCTGATCATGTGACTGATCATGCGCTGATCATGTTTGCTATCATACACTGATCATGTGCCTCTGGAGGCAATAAACAAAGAGCTGAGTAGGCACGAATCAAACAGTCAGCAGGCAATAATCATGGAACTCAGCTGTGAGGAATCATGCTGCTCAGCTGGCAATAATCAAGCAGCTGAGCAGGCAGGAATTACGCAGCACAGCTGGCAATTGTCAAGCAGATGACAGGCAGGAATCGTGCAGCTCAGCTGGCAATTGTCAAGCAGATGAGCAGACAGTAATCACGCAGCTCAGCAGGCCCTGATCACGTGACTGAGCATGCACTGTTCACGTGGCTGATCATACACTGATCACGTGATTGATCATGCACTGATCACTTGGATATCATGCACTGATCACGTGGCTGATCATACACTGTTCACGTGTCTGACCATGCACTGATCACGTGGCTGATCATGCACTGCTCACGTAACTGATCATGCACTGATCACGTGGCTATCATGCACTGATCACGTGGCTGAACATGCACTGATCACGTGGCTGATCACACACTGTCACGTGACTCATGCACTGATCACACTGATCACTCTGACTGATCATGCACTGATCACGTGGCTATCATGCACTGATCACGTGGCTGATCATGCACTGATCACGTGGCTGATCATGCACTGATCACGTGGCTGATCATGCACTGATCACGTGACTGATCATGCACTGATCACGTGACTGATCATGCACTGATCACGTGGCTGATCATGCACTGATCACGTGACTGATCATGCACTGATCACGTGACTGATCATGCACTGATCACGTGGCTATCATGCACTGATCACGTGGCTGATCATGCACTGATCACGGACTGATCATGCACTGATCACGTGGCTGATCATGCACTGATCACGTGGCTGATCATGCACTGATCACGTGGCTGATCATGCACTGATCACGTGGCTGATCATGCACTGATCATGTGCTACCATGTACTGGTCACGTGAATGATCATACACCCATCAGGTGACTGATCATGCACTGATCACGTGGCTGATCATGCACTGATCACGTGATCTGATCATGCACTGATCACATGACTGCCCATGCACTGCACGTGGATGATCATACACTAATCATGTGACAGATCATGCACTGATCACGTGGCTGATCATGCACTGATACCGTGACTGAGCATGGACTGATCACATGACTATCATGTAGTGATCACGTGACTTAATGGCGCTGATCATGTGACTGATCATGCGCTGATCATGTTTGCTATCATACACTGATCATGTGCCTCTGGAGGCAATAAACAAAGAGCTGAGTAGGCACGAATCAAACAGTCAGCAGGCAATAATCATGGAACTCAGCTGTGAGGAATCATGCTGCTCAGCTGGCAATAATCAAGCAGCTGAGCAGGCCGGAATTACGCAGCACAGCTGGCAATTGTCAAGCAGATGACAGGCAGGAATCATGCAGCTCAGCTGGCAATTGTCAAGCAGATGAGCAGACAGTAATCACGCAGCTCAGCAGGCCCTGATCACGTGACTGAGCATGCACTGTTCACGTGGCTGATCATACACTGATCACGTGACTGATCATGCACTGATCACGTGATATCATGCACTGATCACGTGGCTGATCATGCACTGATCACGTGTCTGATCATGCACTGATCACGTGGCTGATCATGCACTGATCACGGCTGATCATGCACTGATCACGTGGCTATCATGCACTGATCACGTGGCTGATCATGCACTGATCACGTGACTGATCATGCACTGATCACGTGACTGATCATGCACTGATCACGTGGCTGATCATGCACTGATCACGTGGCTATCATGCACTGATCACGTGGCTGATCATGCACTGATCACGTGGCTATCATGCACTGATCACGTGACTGATCATGCACTGATCACGTCTGATCATGCACTGATCACGTGACTGATCATGCACTGATCACGTGGCTGATCATGCACTGATCACGTGACTGATCATGCACTGATCACGTGGCTGATCATGCACTGATCACGTGGCTGATCATGCACTGATCACGTGGCTGATCATGCACTGATCACGTGGCTGATCATGCACTGATCACGTGACTGATCATGCACTGATCACGTGGCTGATCATGCACTGATCACGTGGCTGATCATGCACTGATCACGTGGCTGATCATGCACTGATCACGTGGCTATCATGCACTGATCACGTGGCTGATCATGCACTGATCACGTGACTGATCATGCACTGATCACGTGGCTATCATGCACTGATCACGTGGCTGATCATGCACTGATCACGTAGCTACCATGTACTGGTCACGTGACTGATCATGCACTGATCACGTGACTGATCATGCACTGATCACGTGGCTATCATGCACTGATCACGTGACTGATCATGCACTGATCACGTGGCTGATCATGCACTGATCACGTGACTGATCATGCACTGATCACGTGACTGATCATGCACTGATCACGTGGCTATCATGCACTGATCACGTGGCTGATCATGCACTGATCACGTGACTGATCATGCACTGATCACATGACTGATCATGCACTGATCACGTGACTGATCATGGCGCTGATCATGTGACTGATCATGCACTGATCATGTTGCTATCATGCACTGATCACGTGCCTCTGGAGGCATCACACACTGATCACGAATCAAACAGTCATCATGCAATGATCATGGTCACTGTGGAATCATGCACTGATCACTGGCAATGATCACGCAGCTGATCATGCACTGAATTACGCAGCACTGATCAACTGATCATGCAGATGACATCAGTGACTGATCGTGCAGATCAGCTGATCAACTGATCAAGCTGATCATGCACTGATCAGCTGATCATGCAGCTCAGCATGCACTGATCACGTGACTGATCATGCACTGATCACGTGGCTGATCATGCACTGATCACGTGATTGATCATGCACTGATCACGTGGCTATCATGCACTGATCACGTGGCTGATCATACACTGTTCACGTGCTGACCATGCACTGATCACGTGGCTGATCATGCACTGATCACGTAACTGATCATGCACTGATCACGTGGCTATCATGCACTGATCACGTGGCTGATCATGCACTGATCACGTGGCTGATCACACACTGATCACGTGACTGATCATGCACTGATCACGTGGCATCATGCACTGATCACGTGGCTGATCATGCACTGATCACGTGACTGATCATGCACTGATCACGTGGCTATCATGCACTGATCACGTGGCTGATCATGCACTGATCACGGGCTATCATGCACTGATCACGTGACTGATCATGCACTGATCACGTGGCTATCACTGATCACGTGCTGATCATGCACTGATCACGTGGCTGATCATGCACTGATCATGTGACTGATCATGCACTGATCACGTGGCTATCATGCACTGATCACGTGACTGATCATGCACTGATCACGTGGCTGATCATGCACTGATCACGTGGCTATCATGCACTGCTCACGTGGCTGATCATGCACTGATCACGTAGCTATCATGCACTGATCACGTGGCTGATCATGCACTGATCACGTGGCTGATCACACACTGATCACGTGACTGATCATGCACTGATCACGTGGCTGATCATGCACTGATCACGTGGCTGATCATGCACTGATCACGTGGCTGATCATGCACTGATCACGTGGCTGATCATGCACTGATCACGTGACTGATCATGCACTGATCACGTGGCTGATCATGCACTGATCACGTGGCTGATCATGCACTGATCACGTGACTGATCATGCACTGATCACGTGGCTGATCATGCACTGATCACGTGGCTGATCATGCACTGATCACGTGGCTGATCATGCACTGATCACGTGGCTATCATGCACTGATCACGTGGCTGATCATGCACTGATCACGTAGCTACCATGTACTGGTCACGTGAATGATCATACACTGATCAGGTGACTGATCATGCACTGATCACGTGGCTATCATGCACTGATCACGTGACTGATCATGCACTGATCACGTGACTGATCATGCACTGATCACGTGGATGATCATACACTGATCATGTGACAGATCATGCACTGATCACGTGGCTGATCATGCACTGATCCGTGACTGAGCATGGACTGATCACATGACTATCATGTAGTGATCACGTGACTTAATGGCGCTGATCATGTGACTGATCATGCGCTGATCATGTTTGCTATCATACACTGATCATGTGCCTCTGGAGGCAATAAACAAAGAGCTGAGTAGGCACGAATCAAACAGTCAGCAGGCAATAATCATGGAACTCAGTTGTGAGGAATCATGCTGCTCAGCTGGCAATAATCAAGCAGATGAGCAGGCAGGAATTACGCAGCACAGCTGGCAATTGTCAAGCAGATGACAGGCAGGAATCGTGCAGCTCAGCTGGCAATTGTCAAGCAGATGAGCAGACAGTAATCACGCAGCTCAGCAGGCCCTGATCACGTGACTGAGCATGCACTGTTCACGTGGCTGATCATACACTGATCACGTGACTGATCATGCACTGATCACTTGGATATCATGCACTGATCACGTGGCTGATCATACACTGATCACGTGTCTGATCATGCACTGATCACGTGGCTGATCATGCACTGACACGTGACTGATCATGCACTGATCACGTGGCTGATCATGCACTGATCACGTGGCTGATCATGCACTGATCACGTGACTGATCATGCACTGATCACGTGGCTATCATGCACTGATCACGTGTGATCATACACTGATCACGTGACTGATCATGCACTGATCACGTGGCTGATCATGCACTGATCACGTGACTGATCATGCACTGATCACGTCTATATCATGCACTGATCACGTGACTGATCATGCACTGATCACGTGGATGATCATGCACTGATCACGTGACTGATCATGCACTGATCACGTGGCTGATCATGCACTGATCACGTGACTGATCATGCACTGATCACGTGACTATCATGCACTGATCACGTGACTATCATGCACTGATCACGTGACTGATCATGCACTGATCACGTTTGCTGATCATGCACTGATCACGTGCCTGATCATGCACTGATCACGAGCTGATCATGCACTGATCACAGTCATCATGCACTGATCATGGAACTCAGCTGTGAGGAATCATGCTGATCAGTGGCAATGATCATGCACTGATCAGGCAGATCACGCAGCACAGCTGGCAACTGATCAAGCAGATGACAGGCAGGAATCATGCAGCTCAGCTGCACTGTCACGTGGCTGATCATGCACTGATCACGTGGCTATCATGCACTGATCACGTGACTGATCATGCACTGATCACGTGGCTGATCATGCACTGATCACGTGACTGATCATGCACTGATCACGTGGCTGATCATGCACTGATCACGTGGCTGATCATGCACTGATCACGTGTCTGATCATGCACTGATCACGTGGCTGATCATGCACTGATCACGTAACTGATCATGCACTGATCATGCACTGATCACGTGGCTATCATGCACTGATCACGTGGCTGATCATGCACTGATCACGTGACTGATCATGCACTGATCACGTGACTGATCATGCACTGATCACGTGGCATCATGCACTGATCACGTGGCTGATCATACACTGATCACGTGACTGATCATGCACTGATCACGTGACTGATCATGCACTGATCACGTGGCTATCATGCACTGCTATCATGCACTGATCACGTGGCTGATCATGCACTGATCACGTGACTGATCATGCACTGATCACGTGGCTGATCATGCACTGATCACGTGGCTGATCATGCACTGATCATCATGCACTGATCACGTGACTGATCATGCACTGATCACGTGACTGATCATGCACTGATCACGTGGCTGATCATGCACTGATCACGTGGCTGATCATGCACTGATCACGTGGCTATCATGCACTGATCACGTGACTGATCATGCACTGATCACGTGGCTGATCATGCACTGATCACGTGACTGATCATGCACTGATCACGTGGCTGATCATGCACTGATCACGTGGCTGATCATGCACTGATCACGTGGCTGATCATGCACTGATCACGTGGCTGATCATGCACTGATCACGTGGCTGATCATGCACTGATCACGTGGCTGATCATGCACTGATCACGTGGCTATCATGCACTGATCACGTGGCTGATCATGCACTGATCACGTAGCTGATCATGCACTGATCACGTGACTGATCATGCACTGATCACGTGACTGATCATGCACTGATCACGTGGCTATCATGCACTGATCACGTGGCTGATCATGCACTGATCACGCAGCTACCATGCACTGATCACGTGACTGATCATGCACTGATCACGTGATTGATCATGCACTGATCACGTGGCTTATCATGCACTGATCATGTGACTGATCATGTGCTGATCATGTTTGGTGTCATACACTGATCATGTGCCTCTGGAGGCAATGAACAAAGAGCTGAGTAGGCAGGAATCAGTCAGCAGGCTATAATCATGGAACTCAGCTCTGAGAAATCATGCTGCTCAGCTGGCAATAATCAAGCAGATGAGCAGGCAGGAGTTACGCAGCACAGGTGGCAATTGTCAAGCAGATGACAGGCAGGAATCGTGCAGCTCAGCTGGCAATTGTCAAGCAGATGAGCAGACAGTAATCACGCAGCTCAGCAGGCCCTGATCACGTGACTGAGCATGCACTGTTCACGTGGCTGATCACACACTGATCACGTGACTGATCATGCACTGATCACGTGGATATCATGCACTGATCACGTGGCTGATCATGCACTGATCACGTGTCTGATCATGCACTGATCACGTGGCTGATCATGCACTGATCACGTAACTGATCATGCACTGATCACGTGGCTATCATGCACTGATCACGTGACTGATCATGCACTGATCACGTGACTGATCATGCACTGATCACGTGACTGATCATGCACTGATCACGTGGCTGATCATGCACTGATCACGTGGCTGATCATGCACTGATCACGTGACTGATCATGCACTGATCACGTGGCTATCATGCACTGATCACGTGGCTGGACATGCACTGATCACGTGCTGATCATGCACTGATCACGTGACTGATCATGCACTGATCACGTGACTGATCATGCACTGATCACGTGACTGATCATGCACTGATCACGTGGCTACCATGCACTGATCACGTGGCTGATCATGCACTGATCACGTGGCTATCATGCACTGATCACGTGGCTGATCATGCACTGATCACGTGACTGATCATGCACTGATCACGTGGCTATCATGCACTGATCACGTGGCTGATCATGCACTGATCACGTGGCTATCATGCACTGATCACGTGACTGATCATGCACTGATCACGTGGCTGATCATGCACTGATCACGTGGCTGATCATGCACTGATCATGCACTGATCACGTGGCTGATCATGCACTGATCACGTGACTGATCATGCACTGATCACGTGGCTATCATGCACTGATCACGTGGCTGATCATGCACTGATCACGTGGCTGATCATGCACTGATCACGTGACTGATCATGCACTGATCACGTGGCTGATCATGCACTGATCACGTGACTGATCATGCACTGATCACGTGACTGATCATGCACTGATCACGTGGCTATCATGCACTGATCACGTGGCTGATCATGCACTGATCACGTGGCTACCATGCACTGGTCACGTGACTGATCATGCACTGATCACGTAATTGATCATGCACTGATCACGTGGCTGATCATGCACTGATCACGTGACTGATCATGCACTGATCACGTGACTGATCATGCACTGATCACGTGGCTATCATGCACTGATCACGTGGCTGATCATGCACTGATCACGTGGCTGATCATGCACTGATCACGTGACTGATCATGCACTGATCACGTGGCTGATCATGCACTGATCACGTGACTGATCATGCACTGATCACGTGACTGATCATGCACTGATCACGTGGCTATCATGCACTGATCACGTGGCTGATCATGCACTGATCACGTAGCTATCATGCACTGATCACGTGACTGATCATGCACTGATCACGTGACTGATCATGCACTGATCACGTGGCTGATCATGCACTGATCACGTGACTGATCATGCACTGATCACGTGGCTGATCATGCACTGATCACGTGGCTGATCATGCACTGATCACGTGGCTGATCATGCACTGATCACGTGATCATGCACTGATCACGTGGCATGCACTGGATCATGCACTGATCATGGCACTGATCACGTGGCTGATCATGCACTGATCACGCAGCACATGCTGGCAACTGATCATGCAGATGACAGGCTGATCATGCACTGATCACTGGCAACTGATCACGCAGATGATCAGCACTGATCACGCAGCTGATCATGCACTGATCACGTGACTGATCATGCACTGATCACGTGGCTGATCATGCACTGATCACGTGACTGATCATGCACTGATCACGTGGCTGATCATGCACTGATCACGTGACTGATCATGCACTGATCACGTGGCTGATCATGCACTGATCACGTGGCTATCATGCACTGATCACGTGGCTGATCATGCACTGATCACGTAGCTACCATGTACTGGTCACGTGACTGATCATGCACTGATCACGTAATAGATCATGCACTGATCATGTGTCTTATCATGCACTGATCACGTGGCTGATCATGCACTGATCACGTGACTGATCATGCACTGATCACGTGACTGATCATGCACTGATCACGTGGCTATCATGCACTGATCACTTGGCTGGACATACACTGATCACGTGCCTGGTCATGCACTGATCACGTGGCTGATCATGCACTGATCACGTGACTGATCATGCACTGATCTCGTGTCTGATCATGCACTGATCACGTGGCTACCATGCACTGCTCACGTGGCTGATCATGCAATGATCACGCAGCTACCATGTACTGGTCACATGACTGATCATGCACTGATCACGTGACTGATCATGCAGTGATCACGTGGCTATCGTGCACTACTCACGTGGCTGATCATGCAATGATCATGTAGCTACCATGTACAGGTCACGTGAATGATCATACACCCATCAGGTGACTGATCATGCACAGATCACGTGGCTATCAGGCAATGATCATGAGAATGATCATGCACTGATAACGTCTATATCATGCACTGATCACATGACTGCCCATGCACTGATCACGTGGATGATCATACAGTAATCATGTGACAGATCATGCACTGATCACGTGGCTGATCATGCACTGATACCGTGACTGAGCATGGACTGATCACATGACTATCATGTATTGATCACGTGACTTAATGGCGCTGACCATATGACTGATCATGCGCTGAGCATGTTTGCTATCATACACTGATCATGTGCCTCTGGAGGCAATAAACAAAGAGCTGAGTAGGCACGAATCATACAGTCAGCAGGCAATAATCATGGAAATCAGCTGTGAGGAATCATGCTGCTCAGCTGGCAATAATCAAGCAGCTGAGCAGGCAGGAATTACACAGCACAGCTGGCAATTGTCAAGCAGATGACAGGCAGGAATCGTGCAGCTCAGCTGGCAATTGTCAAGCAGATGAGCAGACAGTAATCACGCAGCTCAGCAGGCCCTGATCACGTGACTGAGTATGCACTGTTCACGTGGCTGCTCAGACACTGATCACGTGATTGATCATGCACTGATCACTTGGATATCATGCACTGATCACGTGGCTGATCATACACTGTTCACGTGTCTGACCATGCACTGATCATGTGGCTGATCATACACTGCTCACGTAACTGATCATGCAATGATCACGTGGCTATCATGCACTGAATACGTGGCTGAACATGCACTGCTCACGTGGCTGATCACACACCTGTCACGTGACATATATGCACGGATCACGTGGCACTCATGCACTGATCACGTGGCTGATCATACACTGCTCACGTAACTCATCATGCACACATCACGTGGCTATCATGCACTGCTCACGTGGTTCTTCATGGAATGATCACGAAGCTACCATATACTGGTCACGTGACTGATCATGCACAGATCACGTAAATGATCATGCACTGTTCACGTGACTGATCATGTACTGATCATGTGACTGATAATGCACTGATCACGTGGCTATCATGCTCTGCTCACGTGGCTGATCATGCAACGATCACGTAGCAACCATGTACTGGTCTCGTGACTGATCATGCACTGATCTCGTAATTGATCCTGCACTGATCATGTGGCTCATCACGCACTGATCCGGTGGCTGATCAAACACGTATCACGTGACTGATCATTTACAAATCACGTGACTAATCATGAAGTGATCACGTGGCTATCCTGCACTGATCACGTGGATATCATGCACTGATCACGTGGCTGATCACACATGTATCACGTGACTGATCATGCACTGATCACGTGGCTATCATGCACAGATCACGTGGCTGATCATGCAATGATCACGTAGCTACCATGTACTGGTCACGTGACTGATCATGCACTGATCAGGTGGCTGATCATGCTCTGATCACGTGACTGATCATGCACTGATCACTTGGATATCATGCACTGATCACGTGGCTGACTATACACTGTTCACGTGTCTGACCTTGCACTGATCACGTGGCTGATCATACACTGCTCACGTAACTGATCATGCACTGATAACGTGGCTATCATGCACTGAATACGTGGCTGAACATGCACTGTTCACGTGGCTGATCACACACCTGACACGTGACATATCATGCACTGATCACGTGGCACTCATGCACTGATCACGTGGCTGATCATACTCTGCTCACGTAACTCATCATGCACACATCACGTGGCTATCATGCACTGCTCACGTGGCTCGTCATGGGATGATCATGTGATTGATAATGCACTGATCACGTGGCTATCATGCTCTGCTCACGTGGTTGATTATGCAACGATCACGTAGCAACCATGTACTGGTCTCGTGACTGATCATGCACTGATCACTTAATTGATCCTGCACTGATAACGTGGCGCATCACGCACCGATCCGGTGGCTGATCAGACACGTATCACGTGACTGATCATGTACAGATCACGTGACTAATCATGAAGTGATCACGTGGCTATCCTGCACTGATCACGTGGATATCATGCACTGATCACGTGGCTGATCACACATGTATCACATGACTGATCATGCACTGATCACGTGGCTGATCATGCAATGATCACGTAGCTACCATGTACTGGTCACGTGACTCATCATGCACTGATCACGTGGCTGATCATGCACTGATATCATGCCCTGGTCACGTGGCTGATCACACACATATCACGTGACTGATCATGCACTGATCACGTGGCTATCATGCACAGATCACGTGGCTGATCATGCAATGATCACGTAGCTACCATGTACTGGTCACGTGACTGATCATGCACTCATCACGTGGCTGATCATGCACTGATCACGGGACTGATCATGCACTGATAACGTGGCTGATCATGCACTGATCACGTGGCTGATCATGCACTGATCACGTGACTGATCATGCACTGATCACGTGGGTATCATGCACTGATATCATGCTCTGGTCACGTGGCTGATCACACACGTATCATTTGAATAATCATGCACTGATCACGTGGCTATCATGCACAGAAAACGTGGCTGAACATGCCATGATCACGTAGCTACCATGTACTGGTCACGTGACAGATCATGCACTGATCACGTGGCTGATCATGCACTGATCACGTGACTGATCATGCACTGATCACGTGGCTGATCATGCACTGACCACGTGGCTATCATACACTGCTCACGTGGCTGATCATGCAATGATCACGTAGCTACCATGCACTGGTCACGTGATTGATCATGCACTGCTCAGGTAATTGATCATGCACTGATCACGTGACTGATCATGCACAGATCACGTGACTGATCATGCACAGATCACGTGACTGATCATGCACTGATCACGTGGCTATCATGCACTGCTCTCGTGGCTGATCATGCGATGATCACGCAGCTACCATGTACTGGTCACATGACTGATCATGCACTGATCACGTGACTGATCATGCAGTGATCACGTGGCTATCGTGCACTACTCACGTGGCTGATCATGCAATGATCATGTAGCTACCATGTACAGGTCACGTGAATGATCATACACCCATCAGGTGACTGATCATGCACTGATCACGTGGCTATCATGCACTGATCACGAGACTGATCATGCACTGATCACGTCTATATCATCCACTGAGTACATGACTGCCCATGCACTGATCACGTGGATGATCATACACTAATCATGTGACAGATCATGCACTGATCACGTGGCTGATCATGCACTGATACCGTGACTGAGCATGGACTGATCACATGACTATCATGTAGTGATCACGTGACTTAATGGCGCTGACCATGTGAATGATCATGCGCTGATCATGTTTGCTATCATACACTGATCATGTGCCTCTGGAGGCAATAAACAAAGAGCTGAGTAGGCACGAATCATACAGTCAGCAGGCAATAATCATGGAACTCAGCTGTGAGGAATCATGCTGCTCAGCTGGCAATAATCAAGCAGCTGAGCAGGCAGGAATTATGCAGCACAGCTGGCAATTGTCAAGCAGATGACAGGCAGGAATCGTGCAGCTCAGCTGGCAGTTGTCAAGCAGATGAGCAGACAGTAATCACGCAGCTCAGCAGGCCCTGATCACGTGACTGAGCATGCACTGTTCACGTGGCTGATCATACACTGATCACGTGATTGATCATGCACTGATCACTTGGATATCATGCACTGATCACGTGGCTGATCATACAGTGTTCACGTGTCTGACCATGCACTGATCACGTAGCTGATCATACACTGCTCACGTAACTGATTATGCACTGATCACTTAGCTATCATTCACTGAATACGTGGCTGAACATGCACTGTTCACGTGGCTGATCACACACCTGTCACGTGACATATCATGCACGGATCACGTGGCACTCATGCACTGATCACGTGGCTGATCATACTCTGCTCACGTAATTCATCATGCACACATCACGTGGCTATCATGCACTGCTCACGTGGTTCTTCATGGAATGATCACGAAGCAACCATATACTGGTCACGTGACTGATCATGCACAGATCACGTAAATGATCATGCACTGTTCACGTGACTGATCATGTACTGATCATGTGATTGATAATGCACTGATCACGTGGCTATCATGCTCTGCTCACTTGGCTGATCATGCAACGCTCACGTAGCAACCATGTACTGGTCTCGTGACTGATCATGCACTGATCACGTAATTGATCCTGCACTGATCACGTGGCGCATCACCCACTGATCCGGTGGCTGATCAGACACGTATCACTTGACTGATCATGTACAGATCACATGACTAATCATGAAGTGATCACGTGGCTATCCTGCACTGATCACGTGGATATCATGCACTGATCACGTGGCTAATCACACATGTATCACGTGACTGATCATGCACTGATCACGTGGCTATCCTGCAATGATCACTTAGCTACCATGTACTGGTCACGTGACTGATCATGCACTGATCACGTGGCTGATCATGCACTGGTATCATGCACTGGTCACGTGGCTGATCACACACGTATCACGTGACTGATCATGCACTGATCACGTTGCTATCATTCACAGATCACGTGGCTGATCATGCAATGATCACGTAGCTACCATGTACTGGTCACGTGACTGATCATGCACTGATCACGTGGCTGATCATGCACTGATCACGTGACTGAACATGCACTGATCACGTGGCTGATCATGCACTGATCACGTGGCTATCATGCACTGATACCATGCAATGGTCACGTGGCTGATCACACACGTATCATGTGACTGATCATGCACTGATCACGTGGCTATCATGCACAGATCACGTGGCTGATCATGCAATGATCACGTGACTGATCATGCACTGCTCACGTGACTGATCATGCACTGATCACGTGGCTATCATGCACTGATCATGCACTGTCACGTGGCTGATCACACACGTATCATGTGACTGATCATGCACTGATCACGTGGCTATCATGCACAGATCACGTGGCTGATCATGCAATGATCACGTAGCTACCATGTACTGGTCACGTGACTGATCATGCACAGATCAAGTGACTGATCATGCACAGATCAAGTGACTGATCATGCACTGATCACGTGTCTATCATGCACTGATCACGTGTCTATCATGCACTGTTCACGTGGCTGATCATGCAATGATCACGCATCTACCATGTACTGGTCACATGACTGATCATGCACTGATCACATAATTCATCATGCACTGATCACCTGGCTTATCATGCATTGATCATGTGACTGATCATATGCTGATCATGTTTGGTGTCACACACTGGTCATGTGCCTCTGGAGGCAATGAACATAGAGCGGAGTAGGCAGGAATCAGTCAGCAGGCTAAAATCATGGAACTCAGCTCTGAGAAATCATGCTGCTCAGCTGGCAATAATCAAGTAGATGAGCAGGCAGGAATTACGTAGCACAGGTGGCAATTGTCACGGAGATGAGAGGCAGGAATCGTGCATCTCAACTGGAAATTGTCAAGCAGATGAGCAGACAGTAATCACGCAGCTCAGCAGGCCCTGATCACGTGACTGAGCATGCACTGGTCACAAGGCTTATCACACACTTATCACGTGACTGATCATGCACTTATCATGTGACTGATCATGCACTTATCACGTAGCTATCTTTCACTGATCACTTGGCTGATCATGCACTGATCACGTGGCTATCATGCACTGATCATGGCGCTATCATGCATTGACTACATGACTCCACATGCACTGATCACGTGGATGATAATGCACTGATCACATGACTGACCATGCCCTGATCACGTGACTGATCATGCACTGATCACATGGCTGATCATGCACTGATCACGTGGCTATCATGCACTGCTCACGTGGCTGATCTGGCAATGATCACGTAGCTACCATGTACTGGTCACGTGACTGATCATGCACTGATCACGTAATTGATCATGCACTGATCATGTGGCTGATCATGCACTGATCACGTGGCTGATCATACACTGATCACGTAACTGATCATGTAATGATCACGTGACTGATCATGCACTGATCACGTGGCTATCATGCACTGATCACTTGGCTGGACATACACTGATTACGTGCCTGGTCATGCACTGATCTCGTGTCTGATTATGCACTGATCACGTGGCTGATCATGCACTGATCACGTCTATATCATGCACTGATCACATGACTGCCCATGCACTGATCACCCGGATGATCATACACTGATCATGTGACAGATCATGCACTGATCACGTGGCTATCATGCACTGCTCACGCGGCTGTTCATGCAATGATCACGTAGCTACCATGTACTGGTCACGTGACTGATCATGCACTGATCACGTGGCGGATCATACACTGTTCACGTGTCTGACCATGCACTGCTCACGTGGCTGATCATACACTCTTCACGTAACTGATCATGCACTGATCACGTGGATATCATGCACTGATCACGTGGCTGATCATGCAATGATCACGTAGCTACCATGTACTGGTCACGTGACTGATCATGTACTGATCACGTAATTGATCATGCACTGATCACGTGGCTGATCATGCACTGAACACGTGACTGATCATGCACTGATCACGTGACTGATCATGCACTGATCACGTGGCTATCATGCACTGATCACTTGGCTGGTCATATACTGATCACGCAGCTACCATGTACTGGTCACGTGACTGATCATGCACTGATGACGTAATTGATCATGCACTGATCATGTGGCTGATCATGCACTGATCACGTGACTGATCATGGACTGATCACGTGGCTGATCATGCCCTGATCACGTGGCTATCATGCACTTATCACATGGCTGGTCATACACTGATCATATATCTACCATGTACCGGTCACGTGAACGATCATACACCCATCAGGTGACTGATCATGCACTGATCACGTGGCTATCATGAACTGACCACAAGACTGAAAATGCACTGATCACGTCTAATCATGCACTGATCACCTGACTGCCCATGCACTGATCACGTGGATCATCATACACTAATCATGTGACAGATCATGCACTGATCACGTGGCTGATCATGCACTGATACTGTGACTGAGCATGGACTGATCACATGACTATCATGTAGTGATCACGTGACTTAATGGCGCTGATTATGTGACTGATCATGCGCTGATCATGTTTGCTATCATACACTGATCATGTGCCTCTGGAGGCAATAAACAAAGAGCTGAGTAGGCACGAATCAAACAGTCAGCAGGCAATAATCATGGAACTCAGCTGTGAGGAATCATGCTGCTCAGCTGGCAATAATCAAGCAGCTGAGCAGGCAGGAATTACGCAGCACAGCTGGCAATTGTCAAGCAGATGAGCAGACAGTAATCATGCAGCTCATCAGGCCCTGATCACGTGACTGATCATGCACTGTTCACGTGGCTGATCATACACTGATCACGTGATTGATCATGCACTGATCACTTGGATATCATGCACTGATCACGTGGCTGATCATACACTGTTCACGTGTCTGACCATGCACTGATCACGTGGCTGATCATACACTGCTCACGTAACTGATCATGCACTGATCACGTGGCTATCATGCACTGATCACGTGACTGATCATGCACTGATGAGTTGGCAATCATGCACTGATTAATTGGCTGATCATACACTGATCACGTGACTGATAATGCGTGATCATCTGGCTTTCATGCACTCATTACCTGGCTATCGTGCACTGATAACGTGGTTGATCATACACTGATCACGAGACTGATCTTGCACTGATCACGTCTGTATCATGCACTGATCACCTGACTGCCCATGCACTGATCATGTGGATAAACATACACTGATCATGTCACAGATCATGCAGTGATCACATGGCTATCATGCACTGCTCACGTGGCTGATCATGCAATGATCACGTAGCTATCATGTACTGGTCACGTGAGTGATCATGCACTGATCACGTAATTGATCATACACTGATCAGGTGACTTATCATGCACTGTTCACGAGACTGATCATGCAGTGATCACGTGGATATCATGCACTGATCACGTGTTTGATCATACACTGTTCACGTGTCTGACCATGCACTGCTCACGTGGCTGATCATACACTGTTCACGTAACTGATCATGCACTGATCACGTGGATATCATGCACTGATCACGTGGCTGAACATGCACTGTTCACGTGGCTTATCACACACCTGTCACGTGACTGATCATGCACTGATCACGTGGCACTCATGCACTGATCACGTGGCTGATCATATTCTGCTCACGTAACTGATCATGCACACATCAGGTGGCTATCATGCACTTCTCACCTGGCTGGTCATGCAATGTTCACGTAGCTACCATATACTGGTCACGTGACTGATCATGCACAGATCACGTAAAGATCATGCACTGTTCACGTTACTGATCATGTAGTAATCGCGTGACTGATCACGCACTGATCACGTGGCTATCATGCACTGCTCACGTGGCTGATCATGCAATGATCACGTAGCAACCATGTACTGGTCACGTGACTGATCATGCACTGATCACGTAATTAAACCTGCACTGATCACCTGACTCATCATGCACTGATCACGTGGCTGATCAAGCATTGATCACGTGCCTATCATGCACTACTCACGTGGCAGATCATGCAATGATCATGTAGCTACCATGTACCGGTCAGGTGACTGATCATACACCCATTAGGTGATGGATCATGCACTGATCACGTCGCTGATCATACACTGATCACCTGCCTGGTCATGCACAGATCACGTGACAAATCATGAACTGATCACATAGCTATTATGAAATGATCACCTGGCTCATCATGCAATGATCACGTGGCTGATCATGCACTGATACCGTGACTGAGCATGGACTGATCACATGACTATCATGTAGTGATCACGTGACTTAATGGCTCTGATCATGTGACTGATCATGCGCTGATCATGTTTGCTATCATACACTGATAATTTGCCTCTGGAGGCAATAAACAAAGAGCTGAGTAGGCACGAATCAAACAGTCAGCAGGCAATAATCATGGAACTCAGGTGTGAGGAATCATGCTGCTCAGCTGGCAATAATCAAGCAGCTGGGCAGGCAGGAATTACGCAGCACAGCTGGCAATTGTCAAGCAGATGAAAGGCAGGAATCATAGAGCTCAGCTGGCAATTGTCAAGCAGATGAGCAGACAGTAATCACGCAGCTCAGCAGGCCTGATCACGTGACTGAGCATGCACTAATCACGTGGCTGATCATACACTGATCACGTGATGATCATGCACTGATCACTTGGATATCATGCACTGATCACGTGGCTGATCATACACTTTTCACGTGTCTGACCATGCACTGATCACGTGGCTGATCATACACTGCTCAGGTAACTGATCATGCACTGATCACGTGGCTATCATGCACTGATCACGTGGCTGAACATGCACTGTTCACGTGGCTGATCACACACCTGTCACGTGACATATCATGCACTGATCACGTGGCACTCATGCACTGATCACGTGGCTGATCATACTCTGCTCACGTAACTGATCATGCACACATCACGTGGCTATCAGGCACTGCTCACATGGCTCGTCAAGGAATGATCACGTAGCTACCATGTACTGGTCATGTGACTGATCATGCACAGATCACGTAAATGATCATGCACAGTTCAAGTGACTGATCATGTACTGATCACGTGACTGATCATGCACTCATCACGTGGCTATCATGCTCTGCTCACGTGGCTTATCATGCAAGGATCACGTAGCAACCATGTACTGGTCACGTGACTGATCATGCACTGATCATGTAATTGATCCTGCACTGATCACGTGGTTCATCATGCACTGATCACGTGGCTGATCACACATGTATCACTTGACTGATCATGCACTGATCACGTGGCTATCATGCACTGATCATGTGGCTATCATGCACTGATCACGTGGCTATCATGCACTGATCACGTGGCTGATCACGCAATGATCACGTGGCAACCATGTACTTGTCATGTGACTGATCATGCACTTATCACGTAATTGATCCTGCGATGATCACATGGCTCATCACGCACTGATCCGGTGGCTGATCACACACGTATCACGTGACTGATCATGTACAGATCACGTAAATAATCATGAAGTGATCACGTGGCTATCCTGCACTGGTCACGTGGCAGATCACACACGTATCATGTGACTGATCATGCACTGATCACGTGGCTATCATGCACTGATCACGTGGCTGATCATACACTTTTCACGTGTCTGACCATGCACTGATCACGTGGCTGATCATACACTGCTCACGTAACTGATCATGCACTGATCACGTGGCTATCATGCACTGATCACGTGACTGATCATGCACTGATCACGTGACTGACCATGCACTGATCACGTGACTGATCACGCACTGATGAGTTGGCAATCATGCACTGATTACTTGGCTGATCATACACTGATCACGTGACTGATAATGCACTGATCATATGGATATCGTGCACTCATTACCTCGCTATCGTGCACTGATCACGTGGTTGATCATACACATATCACGAGACTGATCTTGCACTGATCACGTCTGTATCATGCACTGATCACCTGACTGCCCATGCACTGATCACGTGGATAAACATACACTGATCATGTCACAGATCATGAAGTGATCACGTGGCTATCATGCACTGATCACGTGTTTGATCATACACTGTTCACGTGTCTGACCATGCACTGCTCACGTGGCTGATCATACACTGTTCACGTAACTGATCATGCACTGATCACGTGGATATCATGCACTGATCACGTGGCTGAACATGCACTGTTAACGTGGCTTATCACACATGTGTCACGTGACTGATCATGCACTGATAAGGTGGCACTCATGCACTTATCACGTGGCTGATCATATTCTGCTCACGTAACTGATCATGCAAACATCAGGTGGCTATCATGCACTTCTCACCTGGCTGGTCATGCAATGTTCACGAAGCTACCATATACTGGTCACGTGACTGATCATGCACAGATCACGTAAATGATCATGCACTGATCACGTGGCTGATCATACACTGTTCACGTGTCTGACCATGCACTGATCACTTGGCTGATCATACACTGCTCAGGTGACTGATCATGCACTGATCACGTGACTTATCATGCACTGACCACGTGGCTATCATGCTCTGCTCACGTGGCTGATCAGGCAAGGATCACGTAGCAACCATGTACTGGTCTCCTGACTGATCTTGCACTGATCACGCAATTGATCCTGCACTGATCCCGTGGCTCATCACGCACTGATACGGTGGCTGATCACACACGTATCAAGTGACTGATCATGTACAGATCACGTGACTAATCATGAAGTGATCACGTGGCTATCCTGCACTGATCACGTGGATATCATGCACTGATCACGTGGCTGATCACACACGTATCACGTGACTGATCATGCACTGATCACGTGGCTCTCATGCACTGATCACGTGGCTATCATGCACGGATATCATGCACTGGTCACGTGACTGATCACACACGTATCATGTGACTGATCATGCACTGATCACGTGGCTATCATGCACAGATCACGTGGCTGATCATGCAATGATCACGTAGCTACCATGTACTGGTCACGTGACTGATCATGCACTGATCACGTGGCTGATCATGCACTGATCACGTGACTGATCATTCACTGATCACGTGGCTGATCATGCACTGATCACGTGGCTGATCATGCACTGATCACGTGGCTCATCATGCAGTGATCACGTGGCTGATCACACATGTATCACATGACTGATCATGCACTGATCACGTGGCTCTCATGCACTGATCATGTGGCAATCATGCACTGATCACGTGGCTGATCATGCAATGATCACGTAGCTAACATGCACTGGTCACATGACTGAGCATGCACTGATCAGGTAACTGATCATGCACTGATCACGTGGCTATCATGCACTGCTCACGTGGCTGATCATGCAATGATCACGCAGCTACCATATACTGGTCACATGACTGATCATGCACTGATCACGTAATTGATCATGCACTGATCACCTGGCTTATCATGCATTGATTATGTGACTGATCATGTGCTGATCATGTTTGGTGTCACACACTGATCATGTGCCTCTGGAGGCAATGAACATAGAGCTGAGTAGGCAGGAATCAGTCAGCAGGCTATAATCATGAAACTCACCTCTGAGAAATCATGCTGCTCAGCTGGCAATAGTCAAGTAGATGAGCAAGCAGGAATTACGCAGCACAGGTGGCAATTGTCAAGGAGATGACAGGCAGGAATCGTGTAGCTCAGCTGGCAATTTTCAAGCAGATGAGCAGACAGTAATCACGCAGCTCAGCAGGCCCTTATGACGTGACTGAGCATGCACTGTTCACGTGGGTGATCATACACTTATCACGTGATTGATCATGCACTGATCACTTGGATATCATGCACTGATCACGTGGCTGATCATACACTTTTCACGTGTCTGACCATGCACTGATCACGTGGCTGATCATACACTGCTCACGTAACTGATCATGCACTGATCACGTGGCTATCATGCACTGATCACGTGACTGATCATGCACTGATCACGTGACTGACCATGCACTGATCACGTGACTGATCACGCACTGATGAGTTGGCAATCATGCACTGATTACTTGGCTGATCATACACTGATCACGTGACTGATAATGCACTGATCATATGGATATCGTGCACTCATTACCTGGCTATCGTGCACTGATCACGTGGTTGATCATACACATATCACGAGACTGATCTTGCACTGATCACGTCTGTATCATGCACTGATCACCTGACTGCCCATGCACTGATCACGTGGATAAACATACACTGATCATGTCACAGATCATGAAGTGATCACGTGGCTATCATGCACTGATCACGTGTTTGATCATACACTGTTCACGTGTCTGACCATGCACTGCTCACGTGGCTGATCATACACTGTTCACGTAACTGATCATGCACTGATCACGTGGATATCATGCACTGATCACGTGGCTGAACATGCACTGTTAACGTGGCTTATCACACATGTGTCACGTGACTGATCATGCACTGATAAGGTGGCACTCATGCACTTATCACGTGGCTGATCATATTCTGCTCACGTAACTGATCATGCACACATCAGGTGGCTATCATGCACTTCTCACCTGGCTGGTCATGCAATGTTCACGTAGCTACCATATACTGGTCACGTGACTGATCATGCACAGATCACGTAAATGATCATGCACTGATCACGTGGCTGATCATACACTGTTCACGTGTCTGACCATGCACTGATCACTTGGCTGATCATACACTGCTCAGGTGACTGATCATGCACTGATCACGTGACTTATCATGCACTGACCACGTGGCTATCATGCTCTGCTCACGTGGCTGATCAGGCAACGATCACGTAGCAACCATGTACTGGTCTCCTGACTGATCTTGCACTGATCACGCAATTGATCCTGCACTGATCCCGTGGCTCATCACGCACTGATACGGTGGCTGATCACACACGTATCACGTGACTGATCATGTACAGATCACGTGACTAATCATGAAGTGATCACGTGGCTATCCTGCACTGATCACGTGGATATCATGCACTGATCACGTGGCTGATCACACACGTATCACGTGACTGATCATGCACTGATCACGTGGCTCTCATGCACTGATCACGTGGCTATCATGCACGGATATCATGCAATGGTCACGTGACTGATCACACACGTATCATGTGACTGATCATGCACTGATCACGTGGCTATCATGCACAGATCACGTGGCTGATCATGCAATGATCACGTAGCTACCATGTACTGGTCACGTGACTGATCATGCACTGATCACGTGGCTGATCATGCACTGATCACGTGACTGATCATTCACTGATCACGTGGCTGATCATGCACTGATCACGTGGCTGATCATGCACTGATCACGTGGCTCATCATGCAGTGATCACGTGGCTGATCACACATGTATCACATGACTGATCATGCACTGATCACGTGGCTCTCATGCACTGATCATGTGGCAATCATGCACTGATCACGTGGCTGATCATGCAATGATCACGTAGCTAACATGCACTGGTCACATGACTGAGCATGCACTGATCAGGTAACTGATCATGCACTGATCACGTGGCTATCATGCACTGCTCACGTGGCTGATCATGCAATGATCACGCAGCTACCATATACTGGTCACATGACTGATCATGCACTGATCACGTAATTGATCATGCACTGATCACCTGGCTTATCATGCATTGATTATGTGACTGATCATGTGCTGATCATGTTTGGTGTCACACACTGATCATGTGCCTCTGGAGGCAATGAACATAGAGCTGAGTAGGCAGGAATCAGTCAGCAGGCTATAATCATGGAACTCACCTCTGAGAAATCATGCTGCTCAGCTGGCAATAGTCAAGTAGATGAGCAAGCAGGAATTACGCAGCACAGGTGGCAATTGTCAAGGAGATGACAGGCAGGAATCGTGTAGCTCAGCTGGAAATTGTCAAGCAGATGAGCAGACAGTAATCACGCAGCTCAGCAGGCCCTGATCACGTGACTGAGCATGCACTGTTCACGTGGCTGATCACACACCTATCACGTGACTAATCATGCACTGATCATGTGACTGATCATGCACTGATCACTTGGCTTATCATGCACTGAACACATGAATAATCATGCACTGATCTCGTGACTGATCATGCACTGATCACGTGGCTATCATGCACTGCTAACTTGGCTGATCATGCAATGATCACACAGCTACCATGTACTGGTCACGAGACTGATCATGCACTGATGACGTAATTGATCATGCACTGATCATGTGGCTGATCATGCACTGATCAAGTGGCTGATCATGCACTGATGACGTGGCTATCATGCACTTATCACATGGCTGGTCATACACTGATCATAAAGCTACCATGTACCGGTCACGTGAATGATCATACACCCATCAGGTGACTGATAATGCACTGATCACGTGGTATCATGCACTGACCACGAGACTGAAAATGCACTGATCACGTCTAATCATGCACTGGTCACATGACTGCCCATGCACTGTTCACGTGGATGATCATACACTAATCATGTGACAGATCATGCACTGATCACGTGGCTGATCATGCACTGATACCGTGACTGAGCATGGACTGATCACATGACTATCATGTAGTGATCACGTGACTTAATGGCGCTTATCATGTGACGCATCATGTGCTGATCATGTTTGCTATCATACACTGATCATGTGCCTCTGGAGGCAATAAACAAAGAGCTGAGTAGGCACGAATCAAACAGTCAGCAGGCAGTAATCATGGAACTCAGCTGTGAGGAATCATGCTGCTCAGCTGGCAATAATCAAGCAGCTGAGCAGGCAGAAATTACGCAGCACAGCTGGCAATTGTCAAGCAGATGACAGGCAGGAATCATGCAGCTCAGCTGGCAATTTTCAAGCAGATGAGCAGACAGTAATCACGCAGCTCAGCAGGCCCTTATGACGTGACTGAGCATGCACTGTTCACGTGGGTGATCATACACTTATCACGTGATTGATCATGCACTGATCACTTGGATATCATGCACTGATCACGTGGCTGATCATACACTTTTCACGTGTCTGACCATGCACTGATCACGTGGCTGATCATACACTGCTCACGTAACTGATCATGCACTGATCACGTGGCTATCATGCACTGATCACGTGACTGATCATGCACTGATCACGTGACTGACCATGCACTGATCACGTGACTGATCACGCACTGATGAGTTGGCAATCATGCACTGATTACTTGGCTGATCATACACTGATCACGTGACTGATAATGCACTGATCATATGGATATCGTGCACTCATTACCTGGCTATCGTGCACTGATCACGTGGTTGATCATACACATATCACGAGACTGATCTTGCACTGATCACGTCTGTATCATGCACTGATCACCTGACTGCCCATGCACTGATCACGTGGATAAACATACACTGATCATGTCACAGATCATGAAGTGATCACGTGGCTATCATGCACTGATCACGTGTTTGATCATACACTGTTCACGTGTCTGACCATGCACTGCTCACGTGGCTGATCATACACTGTTCACGTAACTGATCATGCACTGATCACGTGGATATCATGCACTGATCACGTGGCTGAACATGCACTGTTAACGTGGCTTATCACACATGTGTCACGTGACTGATCATGCACTGATAAGGTGGCACTCATGCACTTATCACGTGGCTGATCATATTCTGCTCACGTAACTGATCATGCACACATCAGGTGGCTATCATGCACTTCTCACCTGGCTGGTCATGCAATGTTCACGTAGCTACCATATACTGGTCACGTGACTGATCATGCACAGATCACGTAAATGATCATGCACTGATCACGTGGCTGATCATACACTGTTCACGTGTCTGACCATGCACTGATCACTTGGCTGATCATACACTGCTCAGGTGACTGATCATGCACTGATCACGTGACTTATCATGCACTGACCACGTGGCTATCATGCTCTGCTCACGTGGCTGATCAGGCAACGATCACGTAGCAACCATGTACTGGTCTCCTGACTGATCTTGCACTGATCACGCAATTGATCCTGCACTGATCCCGTGGCTCATCACGCACTGATACGGTGGCTGATCACACACGTATCACGTGACTGATCATGTACAGATCACGTGACTAATCATGAAGTGATCACGTGGCTATCCTGCACTGATCACGTGGATATCATGCACTGATCACGTGGCTGATCACACACGTATCACGTGACTGATCATGCACTGATCACGTGGCTATCATGCACTAATCACCTGGCTATCATGCACTGATATCATGCACTGGTCACGTGACTGATCACACACGTATCATGTGACTGATCATGCACTGATCACGTGGCTATCATGCACAGATCACGTGGCTGATCATGCAATGATCACGTAGCTACCATGTACTGGTCACGTGACTGATCATGCACTGATCACGTGGCTGATCATGCACTGATCACGTGACTGATCATTCACTGATCACGTGGCTGATCATGCACTGATCACGTGGCTGATCATGCACTGATCACGTGGCTCATCATGCACTGATCACGTGGCTGATCACACATGTATCACGTGACTGATCATGCACTGATCACGTGGCTCTCATGCACTGATCATGTGGCAATCATGCACTGACCACGTGGCTATCATGCACTGATCACGTGGCTGATCACACAATGATCACGTAGCAACCATGTACTGGTCATGTGACTGATCATGCACTGATCACGTAATTGATCCTGCACTGATCACATGGCTCATCACGCACTGATCCGGTGGCTGATCACTCACGTTTCACGTGATTGATCATGTACAGATCACGTAAATAATCATGAAGTGATCACGTGGCTATCCTGCACTGATCACGTGGATAACATGCACTGATCACGTGGCTGATCACACACGTATCACGTGACTGATCATGCACTGATCACGTGGCTCTCATGCACTGATCACGTGGCTATCATGCACGGATATCATGCAATGGTCACGTGACTGATCACACACGTATCATGTGACTGATCATGCACTGATCACGTGGCTATCATGCACAGATCACGTGGCTGATCATGCAATGATCACGTAGCTACCATGTACTGGTCACGTGACTGATCATGCACTGATCACGTGGCTGATCATGCACTGATCACGTGACTGATCATTCACTGATCACGTGGCTGATCATGCACTGATCACGTGGCTGATCATGCACTGATCACGTGGCTCATCATGCAGTGATCACGTGGCTGATCACACATGTATCACATGACTGATCATGCACTGATCACGTGGCTCTCATGCACTGATCATGTGGCAATCATGCACTGATCACGTGGCTGATCATGCAATGATCACGTAGCTAACATGCACTGGTCACATGACTGAGCATGCACTGATCAGGTAACTGATCATGCACTGATCACGTGGCTATCATGCACTGCTCACGTGGCTGATCATGCAATGATCACGCAGCTACCATATACTGGTCACATGACTGATCATGCACTGATCACGTAATTGATCATGCACTGATCACCTGGCTTATCATGCATTGATTATGTGACTGATCATGTGCTGATCATGTTTGGTGTCACACACTGATCATGTGCCTCTGGAGGCAATGAACATAGAGCTGAGTAGGCAGGAATCAGTCAGCAGGCTATAATCATGGAACTCACCTCTGAGAAATCATGCTGCTCAGCTGGCAATAGTCAAGTAGATGAGCAAGCAGGAATTACGCAGCACAGGTGGCAATTGTCAAGGAGATGACAGGCAGGAATCGTGTAGCTCAGCTGGAAATTGTCAAGCAGATGAGCAGACAGTAATCACGCAGCTCAGCAGGCCCTGATCACGTGACTGAGCATGCACTGTTCACGTGGCTGATCACACACCTATCACGTGACTAATCATGCACTGATCATGTGACTGATCATGCACTGATCACTTGGCTTATCATGCACTGAACACATGAATAATCATGCACTGATCTCGTGACTGATCATGCACTGATCACGTGGCTATCATGCACTGCTAACTTGGCTGATCATGCAATGATCACACAGCTACCATGTACTGGTCACGAGACTGATCATGCACTGATGACGTAATTGATCATGCACTGATCATGTGGCTGATCATGCACTGATCAAGTGGCTGATCATGCACTGATGACGTGGCTATCATGCACTTATCACATGGCTGGTCATACACTGATCATAAAGCTACCATGTACCGGTCACGTGAATGATCATACACCCATCAGGTGACTGATAATGCACTGATCACGTGGTATCATGCACTGACCACGAGACTGAAAATGCACTGATCACGTCTAATCATGCACTGGTCACATGACTGCCCATGCACTGTTCACGTGGATGATCATACACTAATCATGTGACAGATCATGCACTGATCACGTGGCTGATCATGCACTGATACCGTGACTGAGCATGGACTGATCACATGACTATCATGTAGTGATCACGTGACTTAATGGCGCTTATCATGTGACGCATCATGTGCTGATCATGTTTGCTATCATACACTGATCATGTGCCTCTGGAGGCAATAAACAAAGAGCTGAGTAGGCACGAATCAAACAGTCAGCAGGCAGTAATCATGGAACTCAGCTGTGAGGAATCATGCTGCTCAGCTGGCAATAATCAAGCAGCTGAGCAGGCAGAAATTACGCAGCACAGCTGGCAATTGTCAAGCAGATGACAGGCAGGAATCATGCAGCTCAGCTGGCAATTTTCAAGCAGATGAGCAGACAGTAATCACGCAGCTCAGCAGGCCCTTATGACGTGACTGAGCATGCACTGTTCACGTGGGTGATCATACACTTATCACGTGATTGATCATGCACTGATCACTTGGATATCATGCACTGATCACGTGGCTGATCATACACTTTTCACGTGTCTGACCATGCACTGATCACGTGGCTGATCATACACTGCTCACGTAACTGATCATGCACTGATCACGTGGCTATCATGCACTGATCACGTGACTGATCATGCACTGATCACGTGACTGACCATGCACTGATCACGTGACTGATCACGCACTGATGAGTTGGCAATCATGCACTGATTACTTGGCTGATCATACACTGATCACGTGACTGATAATGCACTGATCATATGGATATCGTGCACTCATTACCTGGCTATCGTGCACTGATCACGTGGTTGATCATACACATATCACGAGACTGATCTTGCACTGATCACGTCTGTATCATGCACTGATCACCTGACTGCCCATGCACTGATCACGTGGATAAACATACACTGATCATGTCACAGATCATGAAGTGATCACGTGGCTATCATGCACTGATCACGTGTTTGATCATACACTGTTCACGTGTCTGACCATGCACTGCTCACGTGGCTGATCATACACTGTTCACGTAACTGATCATGCACTGATCACGTGGATATCATGCACTGATCACGTGGCTGAACATGCACTGTTAACGTGGCTTATCACACATGTGTCACGTGACTGATCATGCACTGATAAGGTGGCACTCATGCACTTATCACGTGGCTGATCATATTCTGCTCACGTAACTGATCATGCACACATCAGGTGGCTATCATGCACTTCTCACCTGGCTGGTCATGCAATGTTCACGTAGCTACCATATACTGGTCACGTGACTGATCATGCACAGATCACGTAAATGATCATGCACTGATCACGTGGCTGATCATACACTGTTCACGTGTCTGACCATGCACTGATCACTTGGCTGATCATACACTGCTCAGGTGACTGATCATGCACTGATCACGTGACTTATCATGCACTGACCACGTGGCTATCATGCTCTGCTCACGTGGCTGATCAGGCAACGATCACGTAGCAACCATGTACTGGTCTCCTGACTGATCTTGCACTGATCACGCAATTGATCCTGCACTGATCCCGTGGCTCATCACGCACTGATACGGTGGCTGATCACACACGTATCACGTGACTGATCATGTACAGATCACGTGACTAATCATGAAGTGATCACGTGGCTATCCTGCACTGATCACGTGGATATCATGCACTGATCACGTGGCTGATCACACACGTATCACGTGACTGATCATGCACTGATCACGTGGCTATCATGCACTAATCACGTGGCTATCATGCACTGATATCATGCACTGGTCACGTGACTGATCACACACGTATCATGTGACTGATCATGCACTGATCACGTGGCTATCATGCACAGATCACGTGGCTGATCATGCAATGATCACGTAGCTACCATGTACTGGTCACGTGACTGATCATGCACTGATCACGTGGCTGATCATGCACTGATCACGTGACTGATCATTCACTGATCACGTGGCTGATCATGCACTGATCACGTGGCTGATCATGCACTGATCACGTGGCTCATCATGCACTGATCACGTGGCTGATCACACATGTATCACGTGACTGATCATGCACTGATCACGTGGCTCTCATGCACTGATCATGTGGCAATCATGCACTGACCACGTGGCTATCATGCACTGATCACGTGGCTGATCACACAATGATCACGTAGCAACCATGTACTGGTCATGTGACTGATCATGCACTGATCACGTAATTGATCCTGCACTGATCACATGGCTCATCACGCACTGATCCGGTGGCTGATCACTCACGTTTCACGTGATTGATCATGTACAGATCACGTAAATAATCATGAAGTGATCACGTGGCTATCCTGCACTGATCACGTGGATAACATGCACTGATCACGTGGCTGATCACACACGTATCACGTGACTGATCATGCACTGATCACGTGGCTATCATGCACTGATCACGTGGCTATAATGCACTGATCACGTGGCTGATCATGCAATGATCACGTAGCTAACATGCACTGGTCACATGACTGAGCATGCACTGATCAGGTAACTGATCATGCACTGATCACGTGGCTATCATGCACTGCTCACGTGGCTGATCATGCAATGATCACGCAGCTACCATATACTGGTCACATGACTGATCATGCACTGATCACGTAATTGATCATGCACTGATCACCTGGCTTATCATGCATTGATTATGTGACTGATCATGTGCTGATCATGTTTGGTGTCACACACTGATCATGTGCCTCTGGAGGCAATGAACATAGAGCTGAGTAGGCAGGAATCAGTCAGCAGGCTATAATCATGGAAATCACCACTGAGAAATCATGCTGCTCAGCTGGCAATAGTCAAGTAGATGAGCAAGCAGGAATTACGCAGCACAGGTGGCAATTGTCAAGGAGATGACAGGCAGGAATCGTGTAGCTCAGCTGGAAATTGTCAAGCAGATGAGCAGACAGTAATCACGCAGCTCAGCAGGCCCTGATCACGTGACTGAGCATGCACTGTTCACGTGGCTGATCACACACCTATCACGTGACTAATCATGCACTGATCATGTGACTGATCATGCACTGATCACTTGGCTGGACATGCACTGATCACGTGCCTGGTCATGCACTGATCTCGTGTCTGATCATGCACTGATCACGTGGCTATCATGCACTGCTCACGTGGCTGTTCATGCGATGATCACGCAGCTACCATGTACTGGTCACATGATTGATCATGCACTGATCACGTGACTGATCATGCAGTGATCACGTGGCTATCATGCACTACTCACGTGGCTGATCATGCAATGATCATGTAGCTACCATGTACAGGTCACGTGAATGATCATACACCCATCAGGTGACTGATCATGCACTGATCAGGTGGCTATCATGCACTGATCACGAGACTGATCATGCACTGATCACGTCTATATCATGCACTGATCACATGACTGCCCATGCACTGATCACGTGTATGATCATACACTAATCACGTGACAGATCATGCACTGATCACGTGGCTGCTCATGCACTGATACCGTGACTGAGCATGGACTGATCACATGACTATAATGTAGTGATCACGTGACTTAATGGCTCTGATCATGTGACTGATCATGCGCTGATCATGTTTGCTATCATACACTGATCATGTGCCTCTGGAGGCAATAAACAAAGAGCTGAGTAGGCACGAATCATACAGTCAGCAGGCAATAATCATGGAACTCAGCTGTGAGGAATCATGCTGCTCAGCTGGCAATAATCAAGCAGCTGAGCAGGCAGGAATTACACAGCACAGCTGGCAATTGTCAAGCAGATGACAGGCAGGAATCGTGCAGCTCACCTGGCAATTGTCAAGCAGATGAGCAGACAGTAAATACGCAGCTCAGCAGGCCCTGATCACGTGAATGAGCATGCACTGTTCACGTGGCTGATCACACACCGATCACGTGATTGATCATGCACTGATCACGTGGATCTCATGCACTGATGACGTGGCTGATCATGCACTGATCACGTGGCTGATCATACACTGCTCACGTAACTGATCATGCACTGATCACGTGGATGATCATGCACTGAATACGTGGCTGAACATGCACTGTTCACGTGGCTGACCACACACCTGTCACGTGACATATCATGCACGGATCACGTGGCACTCATGCACTGATCACGTGGCTGATCATACTCTGCTCACGTAACTCATCATGCACACATCACGTGGCTATCATGCACTGCTAACCTGGCTCGTCATGGAGTGGTCACGTAACTACCATATACTGGTCACGTGACTGATCATGCACAGATCACGTAAATGATCATGCACTGTTCAAGTGACTGATCATGTACTGATCACGTGACTGATAACGCACTGAGCACGTGGCTATCATGCTCTGCTCACGTGGCTGATCATGCAACGATCACGTAGCAACCATGTACTGGTCACGTGACTGATCATGCACTGATCACGTAATTGATCCTGCACTGATCACCTGACTCATCACGCACTGATCACGTGGCTGATCACACACGTATCACGTGACTGATCATGCACAGATCACGTGGCTAATCATGAAGTAATCACGTGGCTATCATGCAATGATCACATGGATATCATGCACTGATCACGTGGCTGATCACACCGTATCACGTGACTGATCATGCACTGATCACGTGGCTATCATGCACTGATCACGTGGCTGATCATGCAATGATCACGTAGCTGCCATGTACTGGTCACGTGACTGATCATGCACTGATCACGTGGCTTATCATGCACTGATCACGTGACTGATCATGCACTGATCACGTGACTGATCATGCACTGATCACGTGGCTATCATGCACTGCTAACGTGGCTGATCATGCAATGATCACACGGCTACCATGTACTGGTCACGTGACTGATCATGCACTGATGACGTGGCTGATCATGCACTGATCACGTGGCTGATCATGCACTGATCACGTGGCTGATCATGCACTGATGACGTGGCTATCATGCACTGATCACATGGCTGGTCATGCAATGATCACGTAGCTACCATGTACCGGTCACGTGAATGATCATGCACTGATCACGTGGCTGGTAATGCACTGATCACGTGGTATCATGCACTGACCACGTGACTGAAAATGCACTGATCACGTCTAATCATGCACTGGTCACGTGACTGACCATGCACTGTTCACGTGGATGATCATACACTAATCACGTGACAGATCATGCACTGATCACGTGGCTGATCATGCACTGATAACGTGACTGAGCATGCACTGATCACATGACTATCATGCACTGATCACGTGACTTAATGGCGCTGATCATGTGACTCATCATGCGCTGATCATGTTTGGTGTCATACACTGATCATGTGCCTCTGGAGGCAATGAACAAAGAGCTGAGTAGGCAGGAATCAGTCAGCAGGCAGTAATCATGGAACTCAGCTGTGAGAAATCATGCTGCTCAGCTGGCAATAATCAAGCAGATGAGCAGGCAGGAATTACGCAGCACAGGTGGCAATTGTCAAGGAGATGACAGGCAGGAATCGTGCAGCTCAGCTGGCAATTGTCAAGCAGATGAGCAGACAGTAATCACGCAGCTCAGCAGGCCCTTATGACGTGACTGAGCATGCACTGTTCACGTGGCTGATCATACACTTATCACGTGACTGATCATGCACTGATCACGTGGCTATCATGCACTGATCACGTGGCTGATCATGCACTGATCACGTGTCTGATCATGCACTGATCACGTGGCTGATCATGCACTGATCACGTGGCTGATCATGCACTGATCACGTGGCTGATCATGCACTGATCACGTGGCTGATCATGCACTGATCACGTGACTGACCATGCACTGATCACGTGACTGATCATGCACTGATGACGTGGCTATCATGCACTGATCACGTGGCTGATCATGCACTGATCACGTGGCTGATAATGCACTGATCACGTGGCTATCGTGCACTGATCACGTGGCTATCGTGCACTGATCACGCGGCTGATCATGCACTGATCACGTGACTGATCTTGCACTGATCACGTCTGTATCATGCACTGATCACCTGACTGCCCATGCACTGATCACGTGGATAAACATACACTGATCATGTCACAGATCATGAAGTGATCACGTGGCTGATCATGCACTGATCACGTGTCTGATCATGCACTGTTCACGTGGCTGATCATGCACTGCTCACGTGGCTGATCATGCACTGTTCACGTGACTGATCATGCACTGATCACGTGGCTATCATGCACTGATCACGTGGCTGATCATGCACTGATAACGTGGCTTATCACACACGTGTCACGTGACTGATCATGCACTGATAAGGTGGCACTCATGCACTTATCACGTGGCTGATCATGCACTGATCACGTGACTGATCATGCACTGATCACGTGGCTATCATGCACTGCTCACGTGGCTGATCATGCAATGTTCACGCAGCTACCATGTACTGGTCACGTGACTGATCATGCACAGATCACGTAACTGATCATGCACTGTTCACGTGACTGATCATGTACTGATCGCGTGACTGATCATGCACTGATCACGTGGCTGATCATGCACTGCTCACGTGGCTGATCATGCAATGATCACGTAGCAACCATGCACTGGTCACGTGACTGATCATGCACTGATCACGTAACTGATCATGCACTGATCACCTGTCTCATCATGCACTGATCACGTGGCTGATCATGCACTGATCACGTGGCTAATCATGCAGTGATCACGTGGCTGATCATGCAATGATCACGTAGCTACCATGTACCGGTCACGTGAATGATCATGCACCGATTACGTGACGGATCATGCACTGATCACGTCGCTGATAATGCACTGATCACGTGACTGATCATGCACTGATCACGTGACTGATCATGCACTGATCACGTGGCTATCATGCACTGATCACGTGGCTGATCATGCACTGATCACGTGGCTGATCATGCATTGATACTGTGACTGAGCATGGACTGATCACATGACTATCATGTAGTGATCACGTGACTTAATGGCGCTGATCATGTGACTGATCATGCGCTGATCATGTTTGCTATCATACACTGATCATGTGCCTCTGGAGGCAATAAACAAAGAGCTGAGTAGGCACGAATCAAACAGTCAGCAGGCAATAATCATGGAACTCAGCTGTGAGGAATCATGCTGCTCAGCTGGCAATAATCAAGCAGCTGAGCAGGCAGGAATTACGCAGCACAGCTGGCAATTGTCAAGCAGATGACAGGCAGGAATCGTGCAGCTCAGCTGGCAATTTTCAAGCAGATGAGCAGACAGTAATCACGCAGCTCAGCAGGCCCTGATCACGTGACTGAGCATGCACTGTTCACGTGGCTGATCATACACTGATCACGTGATGATCATGCACTGATCACGTGGCTATCATGCACTGATCACGTGGCTGATCATACACTTTTCACGTGTCTGACCATGCACTGATCACGTGGCTGATCATACACTGCTCAGGTGACTGATCATGCACTGATCACGTGACTGATCATGCACTGACCACGTGGCTGATCATGCTCTGATCACGTGGCTGATCATGCAATGATCACGTAGCAACCATGTACTGGTCTCGTGACTGATCTTGCACTGATCACGCAATTGATCATGCACTGATCCCGTGGCTCATCATGCACTGATACGGTGGCTGATCACACACGTATCACGTGACTGATCATGTACAGATCACGTGACTAATCATGCACTGATCACGTGGCTATCATGCACTGATCACGTGGCTGATCATGCACTGATCACGTGGCTGATCACACACGTATCACGTGACTGATCATGCACTGATCACGTGGCTATCATGCACTGATCACGTGGCTATCATGCACTGATATCATGCACTGGTCACGTGACTGATCACACACGTATCATGTGACTGATCATGCACTGATCACGTGGCTATGATGCACAGATCACGTGGCTGATCATGCAATGATCACGTAGCTACCATGTACTGGTCACGTGACTGATCATGCACTGATCACGTGGCTGATCATGCACTGATCACGTGACTGATCATTCACTGATCACGTGGCTGATCATGCACTGATCACGTGGCTGATCATGCACTGATCACGTGGCTCATCATGCACTGATCACGTGGCTGATCACACATGTATCACGTGACTGATCATGCACTGATCACGTGGCTCTCATGCACTGATCATGTGGCAATCATGCACTGACCACGTGGCTATCATGCACTGATCACGTGGCTGATCACACAATGATCACGTAGCAACCATGTACTGGTCATGTGACTGATCATGCACTGATCACGTAATTGATCCTGCACTGATCACATGGCTCATCACGCACTGATCCGGTGGCTGATCACTCACGTTTCACGTGACTGATCATGTACAGATCACGTAAATAATCATGAAGTGATCACGTGGCTATCCTGCACTGATCACGTGGATAACATGCACTGATCACGTGGCTGATCACACACGTATCACGTGACTGATCATGCACTGATCACGTGGCTATCATGCACTGATCACGTGGCTATAATGCACTGATCACGTGGCTGATCATGCAATGATCACGTAGCTAACATGCACTGGTCACATGACTGAGCATGCACTGATCAGGTAACTGATCATGCACTGATCACGTGGCTATCATGCACTGCTCACGTGGCTGATCATGCAATGATCACGCAGCTACCATGTACTGGTCACATGACTGATCATGCACTGATCACGTAATTGATCATGCACTGATCACCTGGCTTATCATGCATTGATTATGTGACTGATCATGTGCTGATCCTGTTTGGTGTCACACACTGATCATGTGCCTCTGGAGGCAATGAACATAGAGCTGAGTAGGCAGGAATCAGTCAGCAGGCTCTAATCATGGAACTCAGCTCTGAGAAATCATGCTGCTCAGCTGGCAATAGTCAAGTAGATGAGCAAGCAGGAATTACGCAGCACAGGTGGCAATTGTCAAGGAGATGACAGGCAGGAATCGTGTAGCTCAGCTGGAAATTGTCAAGCAGATGAGCAGACAGTAATCACGCAGCTCAGCAGGCCCTGATCACGTGACTGAGCATGCACTGTTCACGTGGCTGATCACACACCGATCACGTGACTAATCATGCACTGATCACGTGACTGATCATGCACTGATCACTTGGCTGATCATGCACTGAACACATGACTAATCATGCACTGATCTCGTGTCTGATCATGCACTGATCACGTGGCTGATCATGCACTGCTAACGTGGCTGATCATGCGATGATCACGCAGCTACCATGTACTGGTCACGTGACTGATCATGCACTGATGACGTAATGGCTGATCATGCACTGATCACGTGGCTGATCATGCAATGATCACGTAGCTACCATGTACTGGTCACGTGAATGATCATGCACCCATCAGGTGACTGATAATGCACTGATCACGTGGTATCATGCACTGACCACGAGACTGAAAATGCACTGATCACGTCTATATCATGCACTGGTCACGTGACTGCCCATGCACTGATCACGTGGATGATCATACACTAATCACGTGACAGATCATGCACTGATCACGTGGCTGATCATGCACTGATACCGTGACTGAGCATGGACTGATCACGTGACTATCATGTAGTGATCACGTGACTTAATGGCGCTTATCATGTGACGCATCATGTGCTGATCATGTTTGCTATCATACACTGATCATGTGCCTCTGGAGGCAATAAACAAAGAGCTGAGTAGGCACGAATCAAACAGTCAGCAGGCAATAATCATGGAACTCAGCTGTGAGGAATCATGCTGCTCAGCTGGCAATAATCAAGCAGCTGAGCAGGCAGGAATTACGCAGCACAGCTGGCAATTGTCAAGCAGATGACAGGCAGGAATCGTGCAGCTCAGCTGGCAATTGTCAAGCAGATGAGCAGACAGTAATCACGCAGCTCAGCAGGCCCTGATCACGTGACTGAGCATGCACTGTTCACGTGGCTGATCACACACTTATCACGTGATTGATCATGCACTGATCACGTGGCTATCATGCACTGATCACGTGGCTGATCATGCACTGATCACGTGGCTGATCATGCACTGATCACGTGGCTGATCATGCACTGATCACGTGACTGATCATGCACTGATCACGTGGCTATCATGCACTGATCACGTGACTGATCATGCACTGATCACGTGGCTGACCATGCACTGATCACGTGACTGATCACGCACTGATGACGTGGCTATCATGCACTGATCACGTGGCTGATCATGCACTGATCACGTGACTGATAATGCACTGATCACGTGGCTATCGTGCACTGATCACGTGGCTATCGTGCACTGATCACGTGGCTGATCATGCACTGATCACGTGACTGATCTTGCACTGATCACGTCTGTATCATGCACTGATCACGTGACTGATCATGCACTGATCACGTGGATAAACATGCACTGATCACGTGACTGATCATGAAGTGATCACGTGGCTATCATGCACTGATCACGTGGCTGATCATGCACTGTTCACGTGGCTGACCATGCACTGCTCACGTGGCTGATCATGCACTGTTCACGTAACTGATCATGCACTGATCACGTGGCTATCATGCACTGATCACGTGACTGAACATGCACTGATCACGTGGCTTATCACACACGTGTCACGTGACTGATCATGCACTGATAAGGTGGCACTCATGCACTGATCACGTGGCTGATCATATACTGATCACGTAACTGATCATGCACAGATCACGTGGCTATCATGCACTGATCACGTGGCTGGTCATGCAATGTTCACGTAGCTACCATGTACTGGTCACGTGACTGATCATGCACAGATCACGTAAATGATCATGCACTGTTCACGTGACTGATCATGTAGTGATCGCGTGACTGATCACGCACTGATCACGTGGCTATCATGCACTGATCACGTGGCTGATCATGCAATGATCACGTAGCTACCATGTACTGGTCACGTGACTGATCATGCACTGATCACGTAACTGATCATGCACTGATCACCTGTCTCATCATGCACTGATCACGTGGCTGATCATGCACTGACCATGTGGCTGTCATGCAGTACTCACGTGGCTGATCATGCAATGATCACGTAGCTACCATGTACCGGTCACGTGACTGATCATGCACCCATTAGGTGACGGATCATGCACTGATCACGTCGCTGATAATGCACTGATCACGTGACTGATCATGCACTGATCACGTGACTAATCATGCACTGATCACGTGGCTATTATGCACTGATCACGTGGCTGATCATGCACTGATCACGTGGCTGATCATGCACTGATACCGTGACTGAGCATGGACTGATCACATGACTATCATGCAGTGATCACGTGACTTAATGGCGCTGATCATGTGACTGATCATGCGCTGATCATGTTTGCTGTCATACACTGATCATGTGCCTCTGGAGGCAATGAACAAAGAGCTGAGTAGGCACGAATCAAACAGTCAGCAGGCAATAATCATGGAACTCAGCTGTGAGGAATCATGCTGCTCAGCTGGCAATAATTAAGCAGATGAGCAGGCAGGAATTACGCAGCACAGCTGGCAATTGTCAAGCAGATGACAGGCAGGAATCGTGCAGCTCAGCTGGCAATTGTCAAGCAGATGAGCAGACAGTAATCACGCAGCTCAGCAGGCCCTGATCACGTGACTGAGCATGCACTGTTCACGTGGCTGATCATACACTGATCACGTGATTGATCATGCACTGATCACGTGGCTATCATGCACTGATCACGTGGCTGATCATGCACTGTTCACGTGGCTGACCATGCACTGATCACGTGGCTGATCATACACTGCTCAGGTGACTGATCATGCACTGATCACGTGGCTTATCATGCACTGACCACGTGGCTATCATGCTCTGATCACGTGGCTGATCAGGCAACGATCACGTAGCAACCATGTACTGGTCTCCTGACTGATCTTGCACTGATCACGTAACTGATCATGCACTGATCCCGTGGCTATCATGCACTGATACGTGGCTGATCACACACGTATCACGTGACTGATCATGCACTGATCACGTGACTGATCATGCACTGATCACGTGGCTATCCTGCACTGATCACGTGGCTATCATGCACTGATCACGTGGCTGATCACACACGGATCACGTGACTGATCATGCACTGATCACGTGGCTATCATGCACTAATCACGTGGCTATCATGCACTGATATCATGCACTGATCACGTGACTGATCACACACGTATCACGTGACTGATCATGCACTGATCACGTGGCTATCATGCACAGATCACGTGGCTGATCATGCAATGATCACGTAGCTGACCATGTACTGGTCACGTGACTGATCATGCACTGATCACGTGGCTGATCATGCACTGATCACGTGACTGATCATTCACTGATCACGTGGCTGATCATGCACTGATCACGTGGCTGATCATGCACTGATCACGTGGCTGATCATGCACTGATCACGTGGCTGATCACACATGTATCACGTGACTGATCATGCACTGATCACGTGGCTCTCATGCACTGATCACGTGGCTATCATGCACTGACCACGTGGCTATCATGCACTGATCACGTGGCTGACATCGCAATGATCACGTAGCTACCATGTACTGGTCACGTGACTGATCATGCACTGATCACGTGATTGATCCTGCACTGATCACGTGGCTCATCACGCACTGATCCGGTGGCTGATCACACACGGTTCACGTGACTGATCATGTACAGATCACGTGAATGATCATGCACTGATCACGTGGCTATCCTGCACTGATCACGTGGCTCAACATGCACTGATCACGTGGCTGATCACACACGTATCACGTGACTGATCATGCACTGATCACGTGGCTATCATGCACTGATCACGTGGCTATAATGCACTGATCACGTGGCTGATCATGCAATGATCACGTAGCTAACATGCACTGGTCACATGACTGAGCATGCACTGATCAGGTAACTGATCATGCACTGATCACGTGGCTATCATGCACTGCTCACGTGGCTGATCATGCAATGATCACGCAGCTACCATGTACTGGTCACGTGACTGATCATGCACTGATCACGTAATTGATCATGCACTGATCACGTGGCTTATCATGCATTGATTATGTGACTGATCATGCGCTGATCATGTTTGGTGTCACACACTGATCATGTGCCTCTGGAGGCAATGAACATAGAGCTGAGTAGGCACGAATCAGTCAGCAGGCTATAATCATGGAACTCAGCTCTGAGAAATCATGCTGCTCAGCTGGCAATAATCAAGTAGATGAGCAGGCAGGAATTACGCAGCACAGCTGGCAATTGTCAAGGAGATGACAGGCAGGAATCGTGCAGCTCAGCTGGAAATTGTCAAGCAGATGAGCAGACAGTAATCACGCAGCTCAGCAGGCCCTGATCACGTGACTGAGCATGCACTGTTCACGTGGCTGATCACACACCGATCACGTGACTAATCATGCACTGATCACGTGACTGATCATGCACTGATCACGTGGCTTATCATGCACTGAACACGTGACTGATCATGCACTGATCTCGTGACTGATCATGCACTGATCACGTGGCTGATCATGCACTGATAACGTGGCTGATCATGCAATGATCACACGGCTACCATGTACTGGTCACGAGACTGATCATGCACTGATCACGTGACTGATCATGCACTGATCACGTGGCTGATCATGCACTGATCAAGTGGCTGATCATGCACTGATGACGTGGCTATCATGCACTTCTCACATGGCTGGTCATACACTGATCATAAAGCTACCATGTACCGGTCACGTGAATGATCATACACCCATCAGGTGACTGATAATGCACTGATCACGTGGTATCATGCACTGACCACGAGACTGAAAATGCACTGATCACGTCTAATCATGCACTGGTCACATGACTGCCCATGCACTGTTCACGTGGATGATCATGCACTGATCATGTGACAGATCATGCACTGATCACGTGGCTGATCATGCACTGATACCGTGACTGAGCATGGACTGATCACATGACTATCATGTACTGATCACGTGACTTAATGGCGCTTATCATGTGACGCATCATGTGCTGATCATGTTTGCTATCATACACTGATCATGTGCCTCTGGAGGCAATAAACAAAGAGCTGAGTAGGCACGAATCAAACAGTCAGCAGGCAATAATCATGGAACTCAGCTGTGAGGAATCATGCTGCTCAGCTGGCAATAATCAAGCAGCTGAGCAGGCAGGAATTACGCAGCACAGCTGGCAATTGTCAAGCAGATGACAGGCAGGAATCGTGCAGCTCAGCTGGCAATTGTCAAGCAGATGAGCAGACAGTAATCACGCAGCTCAGCAGGCCCTTATGACGTGACTGAGCATGCACTGTTCACGTGGGTGATCATACACTTATCACGTGACTGATCATGCACTGATCACGTGGATATCATGCACTGATCACGTGGCTGATCATGCACTGTTCACGTGTCTGACCATGCACTGATCACGTGGCTGATCATGCACTGCTCACGTAACTGATCATGCACTGATCACGTGGCTATCATGCACTGATCACGTGGCTGATCATGCACTGATCACGTGACTGACCATGCACTGATCACGTGACTGATCACGCACTGATGAGTTGGCAATCATGCACTGATTACGTGGCTGATCATGCACTGATCACGTGACTGATAATGCACTGATCATATGGCTATCGTGCACTCATTACGTGGCTATCGTGCACTGATCACGTGGCTGATCATGCACTGATCACGAGACTGATCTTGCACTGATCACGTCTGTATCATGCACTGATCACGTGACTGACCATGCACTGATCACGTGGATAAACATGCACTGATCACGTCACAGATCATGCAGTGATCACGTGGCTATCATGCACTGATCACGTGTCTGATCATACACTGATCACGTGGCTGACCATGCACTGCTCACGTGGCTGATCATGCACTGATCACGTAACTGATCATGCACTGATCACGTGGCTATCATGCACTGATCACGTGGCTGAACATGCACTGTTAACGTGGCTGATCACACACGTGTCACGTGACTGATCATGCACTGATAACGTGGCACTCATGCACTTATCACGTGGCTGATCATACACTGATCACGTAACTGATCATGCACACATCACGTGGCTATCATGCACTGATCACCTGGCTGGTCATGCAATGTTCACGTAGCTACCATGTACTGGTCACGTGACTGATCATGCACAGATCACGTAAATGATCATGCACTGTTCACGTGACTGATCATGTAGTGATCGCGTGACTGATCACGCACTGATCACGTGGCTATCATGCACTGCTCACGTGGCTGATCATGCAATGATCACGTAGCAACCATGTACTGGTCACGTGACTGATCATGCACTGATCACGTAATTGATCATGCACTGATCACCTGTCTCATCATGCACTGATCACGTGGCTGATCATGCACTGACCATGTGGCTGTCATGCAGTACTCACGTGGCTGATCATGCAATGATCATGTAGCTACCATGTACCGGACAGATGACTGATCATACACCCATTAGGTGACGGATCATGCACTGATCACGTCGCTGATAATACACTGATCACCTGACTGGTCATGCACAGATCACGTGACAAATCATGCACTGATCACATAGCTATTATGGAATGATCACCTGGCTGATCATGCACTGATCACGTGGCTGATCATGCATTGATACTGTGACTGAGCATGGACTGATCACATGACTATCATGTAGTGATCACATGACTTAATGGCGCTGATCATGTGACTGATCATGCGCTGATCATGTTTGCTATCATACACTGATCATGTGCCTCTGGAGGCAATAAACAAAGAGCTGAGTATGCACGAATCAAACAGTCAGCAGGCAATAATCATGGAACTCAGCTGTGAGGAATCATGCTGCTCAGCTGGCAATAATTAAGCAGCTGAGCAGGCAGGAATTACGCAGCACAGCTGGCAATTGTCAAGCAGATGACAGGCAGGAATCGTGCAGCTCAGCTGGCAATTGTCAAGCAGATGAGCAGACAGTAATCACGCAGCTCAGCAGGCCCTGATCACGTGACTGAGCATGCACTGTTCACGTGGCTGATCATACACTGATCACGTGATGATCATGCACTGATCACGTGGTATCATGCACTGATCACGTGGCTGATCATACACTGTTCACGTGTCTGACCATGCACTGATCACGTGGCTGATCATACACTGCTCAGGTGACTGATCATGCACTGATCACGTGACTGATCATGCACTGACCACGTGGCTATCATGCTCTGCTCACGTGGCTGATCAGGCAACGATCACGTAGCAACCATGTACTGGTCTCCTGACTGATCTTGCACTGATCACGCAATTGATCATGCACTGATCCCGTGGCTCATCACGCACTGATACGGTGGCTGATCACACACGTATCACGTGACTGATCATGCACTGATCACGTGACTATCATGCACTGATCACGTGGCTGATCATGCACTGATCACGTAGCTACCATGCACTGATCACGTGGCTGATCACGCACGTATCACGTGACTGATCATGCACTGATCACGTGGCTATCATGCACTAATCACGTGGCTATCATGCACTGATATCATGCACTGGTCACGTGACTGATCACGCACGGATCACGTGACTGATCATGCACTGATCACGTGGCTATCATGCACAGATCACGTGGCTGATCATGCAATGATCACGTAGCTACCATGTACTGGTCACGTGACTGATCATGCACTGATCACGTGGCTGATCATGCACTGATCACGTGACTGATCATTCACTGATCACGTGGCTGATCATGCACTGATCACGTGGCTGATCATGCACTGATCACGTGGCTGATCATGCACTGATCACGTGGCTGATCACACATGTATCACGTGACTGATCATGCACTGATCACGTGGCTCTCATGCACTGATCATGTGGCAATCATGCACTGACCACGTGGCTATCATGCACTGATCACGTGGCTGATCACGCAATGATCACGTAGCAACCATGCACTGGTCACGTGACTGATCATGCACTGATCACGTAACTGATCATGCACTGATCACGTGGCTCATCACGCACTGATCCGGTGGCTGATCACTCACGTTTCACGTGACTGATCATGTACAGATCACGTAACTGATCATGAAGTGATCACGTGGCTATCCTGCACTGATCACGTGGATAACATGCACTGATCACGTGGCTGATCACACACGTATCACGTGACTGATCATGCACTGATCACGTGGCTATCATGCACTGATCACGTGGCTATAATGCACTGATCACGTGGCTGATCATGCACTGATCACGTAGCTAACATGCACTGGTCACGTGACTGAGCATGCACTGATCAGGTGACTGATCATGCACTGATCACGTGGCTATCATGCACTGCTCACGTGGCTGATCATGCAATGATCACGCAGCTACCATGTACTGGTCACGTGACTGATCATGCACTGATCACGTGACTGATCATGCACTGATCACGTGGCTGATCATGCACTGATTATGTGACTGATCATGTGCTGATCATGTTTGGTGTCACACACTGATCATGTGCCTCTGGAGGCAATGAACATAGAGCTGAGTAGGCAGGAATCAGTCAGCAGGCTATAATCATGGAACTCACCTCTGAGAAATCATGCTGCTCAGCTGGCAATAGTCAAGTAGATGAGCAGGCAGGAATTACGCAGCACAGGTGGCAATTGTCAAGGAGATGACAGGCAGGAATCGTGCAGCTCAGCTGGAAATTGTCAAGCAGATGAGCAGACAGTAATCACGCAGCTCAGGAGGCCCTGATCACGTGACTGAGCATGCACTGTTCACGTGGCTGATCACACACCGATCACGTGACTGATCATGCACTGATCACGTGACTGATCATGCACTGATCACTTGGCTGATCATGCACTGAACACGTGGCTGATCATGCACTGATCTCGTGACTGATCATGCACTGATCACGTGGCTATCATGCACTGCTAACGTGGCTGATCATGCAATGATCACGCAGCTACCATGTACTGGTCACGAGGCTGATCATGCACTGATGACGTGACTGATCATGCACTGATCACGTGGCTGATCATGCACTGATCAAGTGACTGATCATGCAGTGATGACGTGGCTATCATGCACTTATCACGTGGCTGGTCATACAATGATCATGTAGCTACCATGTACAGGTCACGTGAATGATCATACACCCATCAGGTGACTGATAATGCACTGATCACGTGGTATCATGCACTGACCACGAGACTGAAAATGCACTGATCACGTCTATATCATGCACTGGTCACATGACTGCCCATGCACTGTTCACGTGGATGATCATGCACTGATCATGTGACAGATCATGCACTGATCACGTGGCTGATCATGCACTGATACCGTGACTGAGCATGGACTGATCACATGACTGATCATGTAGTGATCACGTGACTTAATGGCGCTGATCATGTGACGCATCATGTGCTGATCATGTTTGCTATCATACACTGATCATGTGCCTCTGGAGGCAATAAACAAAGAGCTGAGTAGGCACGAATCAAACAGTCAGCAGGCAATAATCATGGAACTCAGCTGTGAGGAATCATGCTGCTCAGCTGGCAATAATCAAGCAGCTGAGCAGGCAGGAATTACGCAGCACAGCTGGCAATTGTCAAGCAGATGACAGGCAGGAATCGTGCAGCTCAGCTGGCAATTTTCAAGCAGATGAGCAGACAGTAATCACGCAGCTCAGCAGGCCCTTATCACGTGACTGAGCATGCACTGTTCACGTGGGTGATCATACACTTATCACGTGATTGATCATGCACTGATCACGTGGATATCATGCACTGATCACGTGGCTGATCATACACTGTTCACGTGTCTGACCATGCACTGATCACGTGGCTGATCATGCACTGCTCACGTAACTGATCATGCACTGATCACGTGGCTATCATGCACTGATCACGTGACTGATCATGCACTGATCACGTGGCTGACCATGCACTGATCACGTGACTGATCACGCACTGATGAGTTGGCAATCATGCACTGATTACGTGGCTGATCATGCACTGATCACGTGACTGATAATGCACTGATCACGTGGCTATCGTGCACTGATCACGTGGCTATCGTGCACTGATCACGTGGCTGATCATGCACTGATCACGAGACTGATCTTGCACTGATCACGTCTGTATCATGCACTGATCACGTGACTGACCATGCACTGATCACGTGGATGAACATGCACTGATCACGTGACAGATCATGCACTGATCACGTGGCTATCATGCACTGATCACGTGGCTGATCATGCACTGATCACGTGGCTGACCATGCACTGCTCACGTGGCTGATCATGCACTGTTCACGTAACTGATCATGCACTGATCACGTGGCTATCATGCACTGATCACGTGGCTGAACATGCACTGTTAACGTGGCTTATCACACATGTGTCACGTGACTGATCATGCACTGATAACGTGGCACTCATGCACTGATCACGTGGCTGATCATATTCTGCTCACGTAACTGATCATGCACAGATCACGTGGCTATCATGCACTGCTCACCTGGCTGGTCATGCAATGTTCACGTAGCTACCATGTACTGGTCACGTGACTGATCATGCACAGATCACGTAACTGATCATGCACTGTTCACGTGACTGATCATGCAGTGATCGCGTGACTGATCACGCACTGATCACGTGGCTATCATGCACTGATCACGTGGCTGATCATGCAATGATCACGTAGCAACCATGTACTGGTCACGTGACTGATCATGCACTGATCACGTGGTTGATCATGCACTGATCACGTGGCTGATCATGCACTGATCACGTGGCTGATCATGCACTGACCATGTGGCTGTCATGCAGTACTCACGTGGCTGATCATGCAATGATCACGTAGCTACCATGTACCGGTCACGTGACTGATCATGCACCGATTACGTGACGGATCATGCACTGATCACGTGGCTGATAATGCACTGATCACGTGACTGATCATGCACTGATCACGTGACTGATCATGCACTGATCACGTGGCTATTATGCACTGATCACGTGGCTGATCATGCACTGATCACGTGGCTGATCATGCATTGATACTGTGACTGAGCATGGACTGATCACGTGACTATCATGTACTGATCACGTGGCTTAATGGCGCTGATCATGTGACTGATCATGCGCTGATCATGTTTGCTATCATACACTGATCATGTGCCTCTGGAGGCAATAAACAAAGAGCTGAGTAGGCACGAATCAAACAGTCAGCAGGCAATAATCATGGAACTCAGCTGTGAGGAATCATGCTGCTCAGCTGGCAATAATCAAGCAGCTGAGCAGGCAGGAATTACGCAGCACAGCTGGCAATTGTCAAGCAGATGACAGGCAGGAATCGTGCAGCTCAGCTGGCAATTGTCAAGCAGATGAGCAGACAGTAATCACGCAGCTCAGCAGGCCCTGATCACGTGACTGAGCATGCACTGATCACGTGGCTGATCATGCACTGATCACGTGACTGATCATGCACTGATCACGTGGCTATCATGCACTGATCACGTGGCTGATCATGCACTGTTCACGTGTCTGACCATGCACTGATCACGTGGCTGATCATGCACTGCTCAGGTGACTGATCATGCACTGATCACGTGGCTGATCATGCACTGACCACGTGGCTATCATGCACTGCTCACGTGGCTGATCATGCAATGATCACGTAGCTACCATGTACTGGTCACGTGACTGATCTTGCACTGATCACGTAATTGATCATGCACTGATCCCGTGGCTGATCATGCACTGATCACGTGGCTGATCACGCACGTATCACGTGACTGATCATGCACAGATCACGTGACTGTCATGCACTGATCACGTGGCTATCATGCACTGATCACGTGGCTATCATGCACTGATCACGTGGCTGATCACACACGGATCACGTGACTGATCATGCACTGATCACGTGGCTATCATGCACTAATCACGTGGCTATCATGCACTGATATCATGCACTGGTCACGTGACTGATCATGCACGTATCACGTGACTGATCATGCACTGATCACGTGGCTATCATGCACAGATCACGTGGCTGATCATGCAATGATCACGTGGCTGACCATGTACTGGTCACGTGACTGATCATGCACTGATCACGTGGCTGATCATGCACTGATCACGTGGCTGATCATGCACTGATCACGTGGCTGATCATGCACTGATCACGTGGCTCATCATGCACTGATCACGTGGCTGATCACACATGTATCACGTGACTGATCATGCACTGATCACGTGGCTATCATGCACTGATCATGTGGCTATCATGCACTGATCACGTGGCTATCATGCACTGATCACGTGGCTGATCACACAATGATCACGTAGCTACCATGTACTGGTCACGTGACTGATCATGCACTGATCACGTAATTGATCCTGCACTGATCACGTGGCTCATCACGCACTGATCCGGTGGCTGATCACTCACGTATCACGTGACTGATCATGCACAGATCACGTGAATGATCATGAACTGATCACGTGGCTATCCTGCACTGATCACGTGGATAACATGCACTGATCACGTGGCTGATCACACACGTATCACGTGACTGATCATGCACTGATCACGTGGCTATCATGCACTGATCACGTGGCTATAATGCACTGATCACGTGGCTGATCATGCACTGATCACGTAGCTGATCATGCACTGGTCACATGACTGAGCATGCACTGATCACGTAACTGATCATGCACTGATCACGTGGCTATCATGCACTGCTCACGTGGCTGATCATGCAATGATCACGCAGCTACCATGTACTGGTCACGTGACTGATCATGCACTGATCACGTAATTGATCATGCACTGATCACCTGGCTTATCATGCACTGATTATGTGACTGATCATGCGCTGATCATGTTTGGTGTCACACACTGATCATGTGCCTCTGGAGGCAATGAACATAGAGCTGAGTAGGCACGAATCAGTCAGCAGGCTATAATCATGGAACTCAGCTCTGAGAAATCATGCTGCTCAGCTGGCAATAGTCAAGTAGATGAGCAGGCAGGAATTACGCAGCACAGCTGGCAATTGTCAAGGAGATGACAGGCAGGAATCGTGCAGCTCAGCTGGCAATTGTCAAGCAGATGAGCAGACAGTAATCACGCAGCTCAGCAGGCCCTGATCACGTGACTGAGCATGCACTGTTCACGTGGCTGATCACACACCGATCACGTGACTAATCATGCACTGATCACGTGACTGATCATGCACTGATCACGTGGCTTATCATGCACTGAACACGTGACTGATCATGCACTGATCTCGTGACTGATCATGCACTGATCACGTGGCTATCATGCACTGATAACGTGGCTGATCATGCAATGATCACGCAGCTACCATGTACTGGTCACGAGACTGATCATGCACTGATGACGTGACTGATCATGCACTGATCACGTGGCTGATCATGCACTGATCAAGTGGCTGATCATGCACTGATGACGTGGCTATCATGCACTGCTCACGTGGCTGGTCATACACTGATCACGTAGCTACCATGTACCGGTCACGTGAATGATCATACACCCATCAGGTGACTGATAATGCACTGATCACGTGGCTATCATGCACTGACCACGAGACTGAAAATGCACTGATCACGTCTATATCATGCACTGGTCACATGACTGCCCATGCACTGTTCACGTGGATGATCATACACTAATCACGTGACAGATCATGCACTGATCACGTGGCTGATCATGCACTGATACCGTGACTGAGCATGGACTGATCACATGACTATCATGTAGTGATCACGTGACTTAATGGCGCTTATCATGTGACGCATCATGTGCTGATCATGTTTGCTATCATACACTGATCATGTGCCTCTGGAGGCAATAAACAAAGAGCTGAGTAGGCACGAATCAAACAGTCAGCAGGCAATAATCATGGAACTCAGCTGTGAGGAATCATGCTGCTCAGCTGGCAATAATCAAGCAGCTGAGCAGGCAGGAATTACGCAGCACAGCTGGCAATTGTCAAGCAGATGACAGGCAGGAATCGTGCAGCTCAGCTGGCAATTGTCAAGCAGATGAGCAGACAGTAATCACGCAGCTCAGCAGGCCCTTATGACGTGACTGAGCATGCACTGTTCACGTGGGTGATCATACACTTATCACGTGATTGATCATGCACTGATCACGTGGCTATCATGCACTGATCACGTGGCTGATCATGCACTGTTCACGTGTCTGACCATGCACTGATCACGTGGCTGATCATGCACTGATCACGTAACTGATCATGCACTGATCACGTGGCTATCATGCACTGATCACGTGGCTGATCATGCACTGATCACGTGGCTGACCATGCACTGATCACGTGACTGATCACGCACTGATGAGTTGGCAATCATGCACTGATCACGTGGCTGATCATACACTGATCACGTGACTGATCATGCACTGATCATATGGCTATCGTGCACTCATTACGTGGCTATCGTGCACTGATCACGTGGCTGATCATGCACTGATCACGAGACTGATCTTGCACTGATCACGTCTGTATCATGCACTGATCACGTGACTGACCATGCACTGATCACGTGGCTGAACATACACTGATCATGTCACAGATCATGCACTGATCACGTGGCTATCATGCACTGATCACGTGGCTGATCATACACTGATCACGTGTCTGACCATGCACTGATCACGTGGCTGATCATGCACTGTTCACGTAACTGATCATGCACTGATCACGTGGATATCATGCACTGATCACGTGGCTGAACATGCACTGTTCACGTGGCTGATCACACACGTGTCACGTGACTGATCATGCACTGATAACGTGGCACTCATGCACTGATCACGTGGCTGATCATACTCTGCTCACGTAACTGATCATGCACACATCACGTGGCTATCATGCACTTCTCACCTGGCTGGTCATGCAATGTTCACGTAGCTACCATATACTGGTCACGTGACTGATCATGCACAGATCACGTAAATGATCATGCACTGATCACGTGACTGATCATGCAGTGATCGCGTGACTGATCACGCACTGATCACGTGGCTATCATGCACTGATCACGTGGCTGATCATGCAATGATCACGTAGCAACCATGTACTGGTCACGTGACTGATCATGCACTGATCACGTAATTAATCCTGCACTGATCACCTGTCTCATCATGCACTGATCACGTGGCTGATCATGCACTGACCATGTGGCTGTCATGCAGTACTCACGTGGCTGATCATGCAATGATCACGTAGCTACCATGTACCGGACACGTGACTGATCATACACCCATTAGGTGACGGATCATGCACTGATCACGTCGCTGATAATACACTGATCACCTGCCTGGTCATGCACAGATCACGTGACAAATCATGAACTGATCACATAGCTATTATGGAATGATCACCTGGCTGATCATGCATTGATCACGTGGCTGATCATGCATTGATACTGTGACTGAGCATGGACTGATCACATGACTATCATGTAGTGATCACATGACTTAATGGCGCTGATCATGTGACTGATCATGCGCTGATCATGTTTGCTATCATACACTGATCATGTGCCTCTGGAGGCAATAAACAAAGAGCTGAGTATGCACGAATCAAACAGTCAGCAGGCAATAATCATGGAACTCAGCTGTGAGGAATCATGCTGCTCAGCTGGCAATAATCAAGCAGCTGAGCAGGCAGGAATTACGCAGCACAGCTGGCAATTGTCAAGCAGATGACAGGCAGGAATCGTGCAGCTCAGCTGGCAATTGTCAAGCAGATGAGCAGACAGTAATCACGCAGCTCAGCAGGCCCTGATCACGTGACTGAGCATGCACTGTTCACGTGGCTGATCATACACTGATCACGTGATGAACATGCACTGATCACGTGGCTATCATGCACTGATCACGTGGCTGATCATACACTGTTCACGTGTCTGACCATGCACTGATCACGTGGCTGATCATACACTGCTCAGGTGACTGATCATGCACTGATCACGTGACTATCATGCACTGATCACGTGGCTATCATGCACTGCTCACGTGGCTGATCATGCAATGATCACGTAGCAACCATGTACTGGTCACGTGACTGATCTTGCACTGATCACGTGATTGATCATGCACTGATCCCGTGGCTATCATGCACTGATCACGTGGCTGATCACACACGGATCACGTGACTGATCATGCACAGATCACGTGACTGTCATGCACTGATCACGTGGCTATCATGCACTGATCACGTGGCTATCATGCACTGATCACGTGGCTGATCACACACGGATCACGTGACTGATCATGCACTGATCACGTGGCTATCATGCACTGATCACGTGGCTATCATGCACTGATATCATGCACTGGTCACGTGACTGATCATGCACGTATCACGTGACTGATCATGCACTGATCACGTGGCTATCATGCACAGATCACGTGGCTGATCATGCACTGATCACGTAGCTACCATGTTCTGGTCACGTGACTGATCATGCACTGATCACGTGGCTGATCATGCACTGATCACGTGACTGATCATGCACTGATCACGTGGCTGATCATGCACTGATCACGTGGCTGATCATGCACTGATCACGTGGCTGATCATGCACTGATCACGTGGCTGATCACACATGTATCACGTGACTGATCATGCACTGATCCCGTGGCTCTCATGCACTGATCATGTGGCTGATCATGCACTGATCACGTGGCTGATCATGCACTGATCACGTGGCTGATCACGCAATGATCACGTAGCTACCATGTACTGGTCACGTGACTGATCATGCACTGATCACGTAATTGATCATGCACTGATCACGTGGCTCATCACGCACTGATCCGGTGTCTGATCACTCACGTATCACGTGACTGATCATGCACAGATCACGTGAATGATCATGCAGTGATCACGTGGCTATCATGCACTGATCACGTGGCTAACATGCACTGATCACGTGGCTGATCACACACGTATCACGTGACTGATCATGCACTGATCACGTGGCTATCATGCACTGATCACGTGGCTATAATGCACTGATCACGTGGCTGATCATGCACTGATCACGTAGCTGACATGCACTGGTCACGTGACTGAGCATGCACTGATCAGGTGACTGATCATGCACTGATCACGTGGCTATCATGCACTGATCACGTGGCTGATCATGCAATGATCACGCAGCTACCATGTACTGGTCACGTGACTGATCATGCACTGATCACGTAATTGATCATGCACTGATCACCTGGCTTATCATGCATTGATTACGTGACTGATCATGCGCTGATCATGTTTGGTGTCACACACTGATCATGTGCCTCTGGAGGCAATGAACATAGAGCTGAGTAGGCAGGAATCAGTCAGCAGGCTATAATCATGGAACTCAGCTCTGAGAAATCATGCTGCTCAGCTGGCAATAATCAAGTAGATGAGCAGGCAGGAATTACGCAGCACAGCTGGCAATTGTCAAGCAGATGACAGGCAGGAATCGTGCAGCTCAGCTGGAAATTGTCAAGCAGATGAGCAGACAGTAATCACGCAGCTCAGCAGGCCCTGATCACGTGACTGAGCACTGCACGTGGCTGTTCACGTGGCTGATCATGCACCGATCACGTGACTGATCATGCACTGATCACGTGGCTGATCATGCACTGATCACGTGGCTGATCATGCACTGATCACGTGACTGATCATGCACTGATCACGTGGCTGATCATGCACTGCTCACGTGGCTGATCATGCAATGATCACACATGCTGGTCACGTGACTGATCATGCACTGATGACGTAATTGATCATGCACTGATCACGTGGCTGATCATGCACTGATCACGTGGCTGATCATGCACTGATGACGTGGCTATCATGCACTGATCACGTGGCTGGTCATGCAATGATCATGTAGCTACCATGTACAGGTCACGTGAATGATCATACACCCATCAGGTGACTGATAATGCACTGATCACGTGGTATCATGCACTGACCACGAGACTGAACATGCACTGATCACGTCTAATCATGCACTGGTCACATGACTGCCCATGCACTGTTCACGTGGATGATCATACACTAATCACGTGACAGATCATGCACTGATCACGTGGCTGATCATGCACTGATACCGTGACTGAGCATGGACTGATCACATGACTGATCATGTAGTGATCACGTGACTTAATGGCGCTGATCATGTGACGCATCATGTGCTGATCATGTTTGCTATCATACACTGATCATGTGCCTCTGGAGGCAATAAACAAAGAGCTGAGTAGGCACGAATCAAACAGTCAGCAGGCAATAATCATGGAACTCAGCTGTGAGGAATCATGCTGCTCAGCTGGCAATAATCAAGCAGCTGAGCAGGCAGGAATTACGCAGCACAGCTGGCAATTGTCAAGCAGATGACAGGCAGGAATCGTGCAGCTCAGCTGGCAATTGTCAAGCAGATGAGCAGACAGTAATCACGCAGCTCAGCAGGCCCTTATCACGTGACTGAGCATGCACTGTTCACGTGGGTGATCATACACTTATCACGTGATTGATCATGCACTGATCACGTGGATATCATGCACTGATCACGTGGCTGATCATACACTTTTCACGTGTCTGACCATGCACTGATCACGTGGCTGATCATACACTGCTCACGTAACTGATCATGCACTGATCACGTGGCTATCATGCACTGATCACGTGGCTGATCATGCACTGATCACGTGACTGATCATGCACTGATCACGTGACTGATCACGCACTGATGAGTTGGCAATCATGCACTGATCACGTGGCTGATCATACACTGATCACGTGACTGATCATGCACTGATCATGTGGCTATCGTGCACTGATTACGTGGCTATCGTGCACTGATCACGTGGCTGATCATGCACTGATCACGAGACTGATCTTGCACTGATCACGTCTGTATCATGCACTGATCACGTGACTGACCATGCACTGATCACGTGGATGAACATGCACTGATCATGTGACAGATCATGCACTGATCACGTGGCTATCATGCACTGATCACGTGGCTGATCATGCACTGTTCACGTGGCTGACCATGCACTGCTCACGTGGCTGATCATACACTGTTCACGTGACTGATCATGCACTGATCACGTGGATATCATGCACTGATCACGTGGCTGAACATGCACTGTTAACGTGGCTGATCACACACGTGTCACGTGACTGATCATGCACTGATCACGTGGCATCATGCACTGATCACGTGGCTGATCATACTCTGCTCACGTAACTGATCATGCACAGATCACGTGGCTATCATGCACTGCTCACGTGGCTGGTCATGCAATGTTCACGTAGCTACCATGTACTGGTCACGTGACTGATCATGCACAGATCACGTGGATGATCATGCACTGATCACGTGACTGATCATGTAGTGATCGCGTGACTGATCACGCACTGATCACGTGGCTATCATGCACTGATCACGTGGCTGATCATGCAATGATCACGTAGCTACCATGTACTGGTCACGTGACTGATCATGCACTGATCACGTAACTGATCATGCACTGATCACGTGACTGATCATGCACTGATCACGTGGCTGATCATGCACTGATCACGTGGCTATCATGCACTACTCACGTGGCTGATCATGCAATGATCACGTAGCTACCATGTACCGGTCACGTGACTGATCATACACCCATCAGGTGACTGATCATGCACTGATCACGTCGCTGATCATGCACTGATCACGTGACTGATCATGCACAGATCACGTGACTGATCATGCACTGATCACGTGGCTATTATGCACTGATCACGTGGCTGATCATGCACTGATCACGTGGCTGATCATGCATTGATACTGTGACTGAGCATGGACTGATCACGTGACTATCATGCACTGATCACGTGACTTAATGGCGCTGATCATGTGACTGATCATGCGCTGATCATGTTTGCTATCATACACTGATCATGTGCCTCTGGAGGCAATAAACAAAGAGCTGAGTAGGCACGAATCAAACAGTCAGCAGGCAATAATCATGGAACTCAGCTGTGAGGAATCATGCTGCTCAGCTGGCAATAATCAAGCAGCTGAGCAGGCAGGAATTACGCAGCACAGCTGGCAATTGTCAAGCAGATGACAGGCAGGAATCGTGCAGCTCAGCTGGCAATTGTCAAGCAGATGAGCAGACAGTAATCACGCAGCTCAGCAGGCCCTGATCACGTGACTGAGCATGCACTGTTCACGTGGCTGATCACACACTGATCACGTGATGATCATGCACTGATCACGTGGCTATCATGCACTGATCACGTGGCTGATCATACACTGTTCACGTGTCTGACCATGCACTGATCACGTGGCTGATCATGCACTGATCAGGTGACTGATCATGCACTGATCACGTGGCTATCATGCACTGACCACGTGGCTATCATGCTCTGATCACGTGGCTGATCATGCAATGATCACGTAGCTACCATGTACTGGTCACGTGACTGATCTTGCACTGATCACGTGATTGATCATGCACTGATCACGTGGCTATCATGCACTGATACGGTGGCTGATCATACACGTATCACGTGACTGATCATGCACTGATCACGTGGCTGATCATGCACTGATCACGTGGCTATCCTGCACTGATCACGTGGCTATCATGCACTGATCACGTGGCTGATCACGCACGTATCACGTGACTGATCATGCACTGATCACGTGGCTATCATGCACTGATCACGTGGCTATCATGCACTGATATCATGCACTGGTCACGTGACTGATCATGCACGTATCACGTGACTGATCATGCACTGATCACGTGGCTATCATGCACTGATCACGTGGCTGATCATGCACTGATCACGTAGCTACCATGCACTGATCACGTGACTGATCATGCACTGATCACGTGGCTGATCATGCACTGATCACGTGGCTGATCATGCACTGATCACGTGGCTGATCATGCACTGATCACGTGGCTGATCATGCACTGATCACGTGGCTGATCATGCACTGATCACGTGGCTGATCACACATGTATCACGTGACTGATCATGCACTGATCACGTGGCTCTCATGCACTGATCACGTGGCTATCATGCACTGAACACGTGGCTATCATGCACTGATCACGTGGCTGATCACGCAATGAACACGTAGCTACCATGTACTGGTCACGTGACTGATCATGCACTGATCACGTAACTGATCATGCACTGATCACGTGGCTCATCACGCACTGATCCGGTGGCTGATCACACACGTATCACGTGACTGATCATGCACAGATCACGTAAATGATCATGCACTGATCACGTGGCTATCATGCACTGATCACGTGGATAACATGCACTGATCACGTGGCTGATCACACACGTATCACGTGACTGATCATGCACTGATCACGTGGCTATCATGCACTGATCACGTGGCTATAATGCACTGATCACGTGGCTGATCATGCAATGATCACGTAGCTAACATGCACTGGTCACGTGACTGAGCATGCACTGATCAGGTGACTGATCATGCACTGATCACGTGGCTATCATGCACTGCTCACGTGGCTGATCATGCAATGATCACGCAGCTACCATGTACTGGTCACGTGACTGATCATGCACTGATCACGTAATTGATCATGCACTGATCACGTGGCTTATCATGCATTGATTATGTGACTGATCATGCGCTGATCATGTTTGGTGTCACACACTGATCATGTGCCTCTGGAGGCAATGAACATAGAGCTGAGTAGGCAGGAATCAGTCAGCAGGCTATAATCATGGAACTCAGCTCTGAGAAATCATGCTGCTCAGCTGGCAATAATCAAGTAGATGAGCAGGCAGGAATTACGCAGCACAGCTGGCAATTGTCAAGCAGATGACAGGCAGGAATCGTGCAGCTCAGCTGGAAATTGTCAAGCAGATGAGCAGACAGTAATCACGCAGCTCAGCAGGCCCTGATCACGTGACTGAGCATGCACTGTTCACGTGGCTGATCACACACCTATCACGTGACTGATCATGCACTGATCACGTGACTGATCATGCACTGATCACGTGGCTGATCATGCACTGATCACGTGGCTGATCATGCACTGATCACGTGACTGATCATGCACTGATCACGTGGCTGATCATGCACTGATCACGTGGCTGATCATGCAATGATCACGCAGCTACCATGGACTGGTCACGTGACTGATCATGCACTGATCACGTGACTGATCATGCACTGATCACGTGGCTGATCATGCAATTATCATGTAGCTACCATGTACTGGTCACGTGACTGATCATACACCCATCACGTGACTGATAATGCACTGATCACGTGGTATCATGCACTGATCACGTGACTGATAATGCACTGATCACGTCTGTATCATGCACTGGTCACGTGACTGCCCATGCACTGTTCACGTGGATGATCATGCACTGATCATGTGACAGATCATGCACTGATCACGTGGCTGATCATGCACTGATACCGTGACTGAGCATGGACTGATCACGTGACTATCATGTACTGATCACGTGACTTAATGGCGCTGATCATGTGACGGATCATGCGCTGATCATGTTTGCTATCATACACTGATCATGTGCCTCTGGAGGCAATAAACAAAGAGCTGAGTAGGCACGAATCAAACAGTCAGCAGGCAATAATCATGGAACTCAGCTGTGAGGAATCATGCTGCTCAGCTGGCAATAATCAAGCAGCTGAGCAGGCAGGAATTACGCAGCACAGCTGGCAATTGTCAAGCAGATGACAGGCAGGAATCGTGCAGCTCAGCTGGCAATTGTCAAGCAGATGAGCAGACAGTAATCACGCAGCTCAGCAGGCACTGATCACGTGACTGAGCATGCACTGTTCACGTGGCTGATCATACACTGATCACGTGACTGATCATGCACTGATCACGTGGCTATCATGCACTGATCACGTGGCTGATCATGCACTGATCACGTGTCTGACCATGCACTGATCACGTGGCTGATCATGCACTGATCACGTGACTGATCATGCACTGATCACGTGGCTATCATGCACTGATCACGTGGCTGATCATGCACTGATCACGTGGCTGACCATGCACTGATCACGTGACTGATCACGCACTGATGAGTTGGCTATCATGCACTGATTACGTGGCTGATCATGCACTGATCACGTGACTGATCATGCACTGATCACGTGGCTATCGTGCACTGATCACGTGGCTATCGTGCACTGATCACGTGGCTGATCATGCACTGATCACGTGACTGATCATGCACTGATCACGTCTGATCATGCACTGATCACGTGACTGATCATGCACTGATCACGTGGCTGATCATGCACTGATCACGTGGCTGATCATGCAGTGATCACGTGGCTATCATGCACTGATCACGTGGCTGATCATGCACTGATCACGTGTCTGACCATGCACTGCTCACGTGGCTGATCATGCACTGATCACGTGACTGATCATGCACTGATCACGTGGCTATCATGCACTGATCACGTGGCTGAACATGCACTGTTAACGTGGCTGATCACACACGTGTCACGTGACTGATCATGCACTGATCACGTGGCACTCATGCACTGATCACGTGGCTGATCATATACTGATCACGTAACTGATCATGCACAGATCACGTGGCTATCATGCACTGCTCACCTGGCTGGTCATGCAATGTTCACGTAGCTACCATGTACTGGTCACGTGACTGATCATGCACTGATCACGTGGCTGATCATGCACTGATCACGTGGCTGATCATGCACTGATCACGTGACTGATCACGCACTGATCACGTGGCTATCATGCACTGATCACGTGGCTGATCATGCACTGATCACGTGGCTACCATGTACTGGTCACGTGACTGATCATGCACTGATCACGTGGCTGATCATGCACTGATCACGTGACTGATCATGCACTGATCACGTGGCTGATCATGCACTGATCACGTGGCTATCATGCACTGATCACGTGGCTGATCATGCAATGATCACGTAGCTACCATGTACCGGTCACGTGACTGATCATGCACCGATTACGTGACTGATCATGCACTGATCACGTGGCTGATCATGCACTGATCACGTGCCTGATCATGCACTGATCACGTGACTGATCATGCACTGATCACGTGGCTGATCATGCACTGATCACGTGGCTGATCATGCACTGATCACGTGGCTGATCATGCACTGATACCGTGACTGAGCATGCACTGATCACATGACTATCATGTACTGATCACGTGACTTAATGGCGCTGATCATGTGACTGATCATGCGCTGATCATGTTTGCTATCATACACTGATCATGTGCCTCTGGAGGCAATAAACAAAGAGCTGAGTAGGCACGAATCAAACAGTCAGCAGGCAATAATCATGGAACTCAGCTGTGAGGAATCATGCTGCTCAGCTGGCAATAATCAAGCAGCTGAGCAGGCAGGAATTACGCAGCACAGCTGGCAATTGTCAAGCAGATGACAGGCAGGAATCGTGCAGCTCAGCTGGCAATTGTCAAGCAGATGAGCAGACAGTAATCACGCAGCTCAGCAGGCCCTGATCACGTGACTGAGCATGCACTGTTCACGTGGCTGATCATACACTGATCACGTGATGATCATGCACTGATCACGTGGATATCATGCACTGATCACGTGGCTGATCATGCACTGTTCACGTGTCTGACCATGCACTGATCACGTGGCTGATCATGCACTGATCACGTGACTGATCATGCACTGATCACGTGGCTTATCATGCACTGATCACGTGGCTATCATGCACTGCTCACGTGGCTGATCATGCAATGATCACGTAGCTACCATGTACTGGTCACGTGACTGATCATGCACTGATCACGCGATTGATCATGCACTGATCACGTGGCTATCATGCACTGATCACGTGGCTGATCATACACGGATCACGTGACTGATCATGCACTGATCACGTGACTGATCATGCACTGATCACGTGGCTGATCATGCACTGATCACGTGGCTATCATGCACTGATCACGTGGCTGATCACGCACGGATCACGTGACTGATCATGCACTGATCACGTGGCTATCATGCACTGATCACGTGGCTGATCATGCACTGATATCATGCACTGGTCACGTGGCTGATCATGCACGTATCACGTGACTGATCATGCACTGATCACGTGGCTATCATGCACTGATCACGTGGCTGATCATGCACTGATCACGTAGCTACCATGCACTGGTCACGTGACTGATCATGCACTGATCACGTGGCTGATCATGCACTGATCACGTGGCTGATCATGCACTGATCACGTGGCTGATCATGCACTGATCACGTGGCTGATCATGCACTGATCACGTGGCTGATCATGCACTGATCACGTGGCTGATCACACATGTATCACGTGACTGATCATGCACTGATCACGTGGCTGATCATGCACTGATCACGTGGCTGATCATGCACTGATCACGTGGCTATCATGCACTGATCACGTGGCTGATCACGCAATGATCACGTAGCAACCATGTACTGGTCACGTGACTGATCATGCACTGATCACGTAATTGATCATGCACTGATCACGTGGCTCATCACGCACTGATCCGGTGGCTGATCACACACGTATCACGTGACTGATCATGTACAGATCACGTAAATAATCATGAAGTGATCACGTGGCTATCCTGCACTGATCACGTGGCTGACATGCACTGATCACGTGGCTGATCACACACGTATCACGTGACTGATCATGCACTGATCACGTGGCTATCATGCACTGATCACGTGGCTATCATGCACTGATCACGTGGCTGATCATGCAATGATCACGTGGCTACCATGCACTGGTCACATGACTGAGCATGCACTGATCACGTAACTGATCATGCACTGATCACGTGGCTATCATGCACTGCTCACGTGGCTGATCATGCAATGATCACGCAGCTACCATGTACTGGTCACGTGACTGATCATGCACTGATCACGTAACTGATCATGCACTGATCACCTGGCTTATCATGCACTGATTATGTGACTGATCATGCGCTGATCATGTTTGGTGTCACACACTGATCATGTGCCTCTGGAGGCAATGAACATAGAGCTGAGTAGGCAGGAATCAGTCAGCAGGCTATAATCATGGAACTCAGCTCTGAGAAATCATGCTGCTCAGCTGGCAATAATCAAGTAGATGAGCAGGCAGGAATTACGCAGCACAGCTGGCAATTGTCAAGCAGATGACAGGCAGGAATCGTGCAGCTCAGCTGGAAATTGTCAAGCAGATGAGCAGACAGTAATCACGCAGCTCAGCAGGCCCTGATCACGTGACTGAGCATGCACTGTTCACGTGGCTGATCACACACCGATCACGTGACTGATCATGCACTGATCACGTGACTGATCATGCACTGATCACGTGGCTGATCATGCACTGATCACGTGGCTGGTCATGCACTGATCTCGTGTCTGATCATGCACTGATCACGTGGCTATCATGCACTGATCACGTGGCTGATCATGCGCTGATCACGCAGCTACCATGCACTGGTCACGTGACTGATCATGCACTGATCACGTGACTGATCATGCACTGCTCACGTGGCTGATCATGCAATGATCATGTAGCTACCATGTACAGGTCACGTGACTGATCATACACCCATCACGTGACTGATAATGCACTGATCACGTGGTATCATGCACTGATCACGAGACTGATAATGCACTGATCACGTCTATATCATGCACTGGTCACGTGACTGACCATGCACTGATCACGTGGATGATCATACACTAATCACGTGACAGATCATGCACTGATCACGTGGCTGATCATGCACTGATACCGTGACTGAGCATGGACTGATCACGTGACTATCATGTAGTGATCACGTGACTTAATGGCGCTGATCATGTGACGGATCATGCGCTGATCATGTTTGCTATCATACACTGATCATGTGCCTCTGGAGGCAATAAACAAAGAGCTGAGTAGGCACGAATCAAACAGTCAGCAGGCAATAATCATGGAACTCAGCTGTGAGGAATCATGCTGCTCAGCTGGCAATAATCAAGCAGCTGAGCAGGCAGGAATTACGCAGCACAGCTGGCAATTGTCAAGCAGATGACAGGCAGGAATCGTGCAGCTCAGCTGGCAATTGTCAAGCAGATGAGCAGACAGTAATCACGCAGCTCAGCAGGCCCTTATCACGTGACTGAGCATGCACTGTTCACGTGGCTGATCATACACTGATCACGTGACTGATCATGCACTGATCACGTGGCTATCATGCACTGATCACGTGGCTGATCATGCACTGATCACGTGGCTGACCATGCACTGATCACGTGGCTGATCATGCACTGATCACGTAACTGATCATGCACTGATCACGTGGCTATCATGCACTGATCACGTGGCTGATCATGCACTGATCACGTGGCTGATCATGCACTGATCACGTGACTGATCACGCACTGATGACGTGGCTATCATGCACTGATCACGTGGCTGATCATGCACTGATCACGTGACTGATCATGCACTGATCACGTGGCTGATCATGCACTGATCACGTGGCTATCATGCACTGATCACGTGGCTGATCATGCACTGATCACGTGACTGATCATGCACTGATCACGTCTGATCATGCACTGATCACGTGACTGACCATGCACTGATCACGTGGCTGACATGCACTGATCACGTGACTGATCATGCACTGATCACGTGGCTATCATGCACTGATCACGTGGCTGATCATGCACTGATCACGTGGCTGACCATGCACTGCTCACGTGGCTGATCATGCACTGATCACGTGACTGATCATGCACTGATCACGTGGCTATCATGCACTGATCACGTGGCTGAACATGCACTGATCACGTGGCTGATCACACACGTGTCACGTGACTGATCATGCACTGATCACGTGGCACTCATGCACTGATCACGTGGCTGATCATACACTGATCACGTGACTGATCATGCACAGATCACGTGGCTGATCATGCACTGCTCACGTGGCTGATCATGCAATGTTCACGTAGCTACCATGTACTGGTCACGTGACTGATCATGCACAGATCACGTGGCTGATCATGCACTGATCACGTGGCTGATCATGCACTGATCACGTGACTGATCACGCACTGATCACGTGGCTATCATGCACTGATCACGTGGCTGATCATGCAATGATCACGTAGCTACCATGCACTGGTCACGTGACTGATCATGCACTGATCACGTGGCTGATCATGCACTGATCACGTGACTGATCATGCACTGATCACGTGACTGATCATGCACTGATCACGTGGCTATCATGCACTGCTCACGTGGCTGATCATGCAATGATCACGTAGCTACCATGTACCGGTCACGTGACTGATCATACACCGATTACGTGACTGATCATGCACTGATCACGTGGCTGATCATGCACTGATCACGTGACTGATCATGCACTGATCACGTGACTGATCATGCACTGATCACGTGGCTATCATGCACTGATCACGTGGCTGATCATGCACTGATCACGTGGCTGATCATGCATTGATACTGTGACTGAGCATGGACTGATCACATGACTATCATGTACTGATCACGTGGCTTAATGGCGCTGATCATGTGACTGATCATGCGCTGATCATGTTTGCTATCATACACTGATCATGTGCCTCTGGAGGCAATAAACAAAGAGCTGAGTAGGCACGAATCAAACAGTCAGCAGGCAATAATCATGGAACTCAGCTGTGAGGAATCATGCTGCTCAGCTGGCAATAATCAAGCAGCTGAGCAGGCAGGAATTACGCAGCACAGCTGGCAATTGTCAAGCAGATGACAGGCAGGAATCGTGCAGCTCAGCTGGCAATTGTCAAGCAGATGAGCAGACAGTAATCACGCAGCTCAGCAGGCCCTGATCACGTGACTGAGCATGCACTGTTCACGTGGCTGATCATACACTGATCACGTGACTGATCATGCACTGATCACGTGGCTATCATGCACTGATCACGTGGCTGATCATACACTGTACACGTGTCTGACCATGCACTGATCACGTGGCTGATCATGCACTGCTCAGGTGACTGATCATGCACTGATCACGTGGCTTATCATGCACTGACCACGTGGCTATCATGCACTGCTCACGTGGCTGATCATGCAATGATCACGTAGCTACCATGTACTGGTCACGTGACTGATCATGCACTGATCACGTGACTGATCATGCACTGATCACGTGGCTATCATGCACTGATCACGTGGCTGATCACACACGTATCACGTGACTGATCATGCACTGATCACGTGACTGATCATGCACTGATCACGTGGCTATCATGCACTGATCACGTGGCTATCATGCACTGATCACGTGGCTGATCACGCACGGATCACGTGACTGATCATGCACTGATCACGTGGCTGATCATGCACTGATCACGTGGCTATCATGCACTGATATCATGCACTGATCACGTGGCTGATCACGCACGGATCACGTGACTGATCATGCACTGATCACGTGGCTATCATGCACAGCTCACGTGGCTGATCATGCACTGATCACGTAGCTACCATGTACTGGTCACGTGACTGATCATGCACTGATCACGTGGCTGATCATGCACTGATCACGTGACTGATCATGCACTGATCACGTGGCTGATCATGCACTGATCACGTGGCTGATCATGCACTGATCACGTGGCTCATCATGCACTGATCACGTGGCTGATCACACATGTATCACGTGACTGATCATGCACTGATCACGTGGCTCTCATGCACTGATCATGTGGCTATCATGCACTGACCACGTGGCTATCATGCACTGATCACGTGGCTGATCACGCAATGATCACGTAGCTACCATGTACTGGTCATGTGACTGATCATGCACTGATCACGTAATTGATCATGCACTGATCACATGGCTCATCACGCACTGATCCGGTGGCTGATCACTCACGTATCACGTGACTGATCATGTACAGATCACGTAAATAATCATGAAGTGATCACGTGGCTATCATGCACTGATCACGTGGATAACATGCACTGATCACGTGGCTGATCACACACGTATCACGTGACTGATCATGCACTGATCACGTGGCTATCATGCACTGATCACGTGGCTATAATGCACTGATCACGTGGCTGATCATGCAATGATCACGTAGCTAACATGCACTGGTCACATGACTGAGCATGCACTGATCACGTAACTGATCATGCACTGATCACGTGGCTATCATGCACTGCTCACGTGGCTGATCATGCAATGATCACGCAGCTACCATGCACTGGTCACGTGACTGATCATGCACTGATCAGGTCACTGATCATGCACTGATCACGTGACTGATCATGCACTGATTATGTGACTGATCATGCGCTGATCATGTTTGGTGTCACACACTGATCATGTGCCTCTGGAGGCAATGAACATAGAGCTGAGTAGGCAGGAATCAGTCAGCAGGCTATAATCATGGAACTCAGCTCTGAGAAATCATGCTGCTCAGCTGGCAATAATCAAGTAGATGAGCAGGCAGGAATTACGCAGCACAGGTGGCAGTTGTCAAGGAGATGACAGGCAGGAATCGTGCAGCTCAGCTGGAAATTGTCAAGCAGATGAGCAGACAGTAATCACGCAGCTCAGCAGGCCCTGATCACGTGACTGAGCATGCACTGTTCACGTGGCTGATCACACACCGATCACGTGACTAATCATGCACTGATCACGTGACTGATCATGCACTGATCACGTGGCTGATCATGCACTGATCACGTGGCTGGTCATGCACTGATCTCGTGACTGATCATGCACTGATCACGTGGCTATCATGCACTGATCACGTGGCTGATCATGCAATGATCACGTAGCTACCATGTACTGGTCACGTGGCTGATCATGCACTGATCACGTGACTGATCATGCACTGATCACGTGGCTGATCATGCACTGATCACGTGACTGATCATGCAGTGATCACGTGGCTATCATGCACTGATCACGTGGCTGGTCATGCAATGATCATGTAGCTACCATGTACCGGTCACGTGACTGATCATACACCCATCAGGTGACTGATCATGCACTGATCACGTGGTATCATGCACTGATCACGAGACTGAAAATGCACTGATCACGTCTATATCATGCACTGGTCACATGACTGCCCATGCACTGATCACGTGGCTGATCATACACTAATCACGTGACAGATCATGCACTGATCACGTGGCTGATCATGCACTGATACCGTGACTGAGCATGGACTGATCACATGACTATCATGTAGTGATCACGTGACTTAATGGCGCTGATCATGTGACGGATCATGCGCTGATCATGTTTGCTATCATACACTGATCATGTGCCTCTGGAGGCAATAAACAAAGAGCTGAGTAGGCACGAATCAAACAGTCAGCAGGCAATAATCATGGAACTCAGCTGTGAGGAATCATGCTGCTCAGCTGGCAATAATCAAGCAGCTGAGCAGGCAGGAATTACGCAGCACAGCTGGCAATTGTCAAGCAGATGACAGGCAGGAATCGTGCAGCTCAGCTGGCAATTGTCAAGCAGATGAGCAGACAGTAATCACGCAGCTCAGCAGGCCCTGATCACGTGACTGAGCATGCACTGTTCACGTGGCTGATCATACACTTATCACGTGACTGATCATGCACTGATCACGTGGATATCATGCACTGATCACGTGGCTGATCATGCACTGTTCACGTGTCTGACCATGCACTGATCACGTGGCTGATCATGCACTGATCACGTAACTGATCATGCACTGATCACGTGGCTATCATGCACTGATCACGTGGCTGATCATGCACTGATCACGTGGCTGACCACGCACTGATCACGTGACTGATCATGCACTGATGACGTGGCTATCATGCACTGATCACGTGGCTGATCATGCACTGATCACGTGACTGATAATGCACTGATCACGTGGCTGATCGTGCACTGATCACGTGGCTATCGTGCACTGATCACGTGGCTGATCATGCACTGATCACGTGACTGATCTTGCACTGATCACGTCTGTATCATGCACTGATCACGTGACTGATCATGCACTGATCACGTGGCTGACATGCACTGATCACGTGGCTGATCATGCAGTGATCACGTGGCTATCATGCACTGATCACGTGGCTGATCATGCACTGATCACGTGGCTGACCATGCACTGCTCACGTGGCTGATCATGCACTGTTCACGTGACTGATCATGCACTGATCACGTGGCTATCATGCACTGATCACGTGGCTGATCATGCACTGATCACGTGGCTTATCACACACGTGTCACGTGACTGATCATGCACTGATAACGTGGCAATCATGCACTGATCACGTGGCTGATCATGCACTGCTCACGTGACTGATCATGCACATCACGTGGCTATCATGCACTGATCACGTGGCTGGTCATGCAATGTTCACGTAGCTACCATGTACTGGTCACGTGACTGATCATGCACAGATCACGTGGCTGATCATGCACTGTTCACGTGACTGATCATGTACTGATCGCGTGACTGATCACGCACTGATCACGTGGCTATCATGCACTGATCACGTGGCTGATCATGCAATGATCACGTAGCTACCATGTACTCGTCACGTGACTGATCATGCACTGATCACGTGGCTGATCATGCACTGATCACGTGACTGATCATGCACTGATCACGTGGCTGATCATGCACTGATCACGTGGCTATCATGCACTGCTCACGTGGCTGATCATGCAATGATCACGTAGCTACCATGTACCGGTCACGTGACTGATCATGCACCGATTAGGTGACTGATCATGCACTGATCACGTGGCTGATAATGCACTGATCACGTGACTGATCATGCACTGATCACGTGACTAATCATGCACTGATCACGTGGCTATCATGCACTGATCACGTGGCTGATCATGCACTGATCACGTGGCTGATCATGCACTGATACCGTGACTGAGCATGCACTGATCACATGACTATCATGTACTGATCACGTGACTTAATGGCGCTGATCATGTGACTGATCATGCGCTGATCATGTTTGCTATCATACACTGATCATGTGCCTCTGGAGGCAATAAACAAAGAGCTGAGTAGGCACGAATCAAACAGTCAGCAGGCAATAATCATGGAACTCAGCTGTGAGGAATCATGCTGCTCAGCTGGCAATAATCAAGCAGCTGAGCAGGCAGGAATTACGCAGCACAGCTGGCAATTGTCAAGCAGATGACAGGCAGGAATCGTGCAGCTCAGCTGGCAATTGTCAAGCAGATGAGCAGACAGTAATCACGCAGCTCAGCAGGCCCTGATCACGTGACTGAGCATGCACTGTTCACGTGGCTGATCATACACTGATCACGTGATGATCATGCACTGATCACGTGGCTATCATGCACTGATCACGTGGCTGATCATACACTGTTCACGTGTCTGATCATGCACTGATCACGTGGCTGATCATGCACTGATCAGGTGACTGATCATGCACTGATCACGTGGCTGATCATGCACTGATCACGTGGCTATCATGCACTGATCACGTGGCTGATCATGCAATGATCACGTAGCTACCATGTACTGGTCACGTGACTGATCATGCACTGATCACGTGACTGATCCTGCACTGATCACGTGGCTCATCATGCACTGATCACGGTGGCTGATCACACACGTATCACGTGACTGATCATGCACAGATCAAGTGACTAATCATGAAGTGATCACGTGGCTATCCTGCACTGATCACGTGGCTATCATGCACTGATCACGTGGCTGATCACACACGTATCACGTGACTGATCATGCACTGATCACGTGGCTATCATGCACTGATCACGTGACTATCATGCACTGATATCATGCACTGATCACGTGACTGATCACGCACGGATCACGTGACTGATCATGCACTGATCACGTGGCTATCATGCACTGATCACGTGGCTGATCATGCACTGATCACGTAGCTACCATGTACTGGTCACGTGACTGATCATGCACTGATCACGTGGCTGATCATGCACTGATCACGTGGCTGATCATGCACTGATCACGTGGCTGATCATGCACTGATCACGTGGCTGATCATGCACTGATCACGTGGCTCATCATGCACTGATCACGTGGCTGATCACACATGTATCACGTGACTGATCATGCACTGATCACGTGGCTCATCATGCACTGATCACGTGGCTATCATGCACTGACCACGTGGCTATCATGCACTGATCACGTGGCTGATCACGCAATGATCACGTAGCTACCATGTACTGGTCACGTGACTGATCATGCACTGATCACGTAACTGATCCTGCACTGATCACGTGGCTCATCACGCACTGATCCGGTGGCTGATCACACACGTATCACGTGACTGATCATGTACAGATCACGTTAATGATCATGCACTGATCACGTGGCTATCCTGCACTGATCACGTGGATAACATGCACTGATCACGTGGCTGATCACACACGTATCACGTGACTGATCATGCACTGATCACGTGGCTATCATGCACTGATCACGTGGCTATAATGCACTGATCACGTGGCTGATCATGCAATGATCACGTAGCTAACATGCACTGGTCACGTGACTGAGCATGCACTGATCACGTGACTGATCATGCACTGATCACGTGGCTATCATGCACTGATCACGTGGCTGATCATGCAATGATCACGCAGCTACCATGTACTGGTCACGTGACTGATCATGCACTGATCACGTGATTGATCATGCACTGATCACGTGGCTTATCATGCATTGATTACGTGACTGATCATGTGCTGATCATGTTTGGTGTCACACACTGATCATGTGCCTCTGGAGGCAATGAACATAGAGCTGAGTAGGCAGGAATCAGTCAGCAGGCTATAATCATGGAACTCACCTCTGAGAAATCATGCTGCTCAGCTGGCAATAGTCAAGTAGATGAGCAGGCAGGAATTACGCAGCACAGGTGGCAATTGTCAAGGAGATGACAGGCAGGAATCGTGCAGCTCAGCTGGAAATTGTCAAGCAGATGAGCAGACAGTAATCACGCAGCTCAGCAGGCCCTGATCACGTGACTGAGCATGCACTGTTCACGTGGCTGATCACACACCTATCACGTGACTAATCATGCACTGATCATGTGACTGATCATGCACTGATCACGTGGCTGATCATGCACTGATCACGTGCCTGGTCATGCACTGATCTCGTGGCTGATCATGCACTGATCACGTGGCTATCATGCACTGATCACGTGGCTGATCATGCGATGATCACGCGGCTACCATGCACTGGTCACGTGACTGATCATGCACTGATCACGTGACTGATCATGCACTGATCACGTGGCTGATCATGCACTGATCACGTGACTGATCATGCAGTGTTCACGTGGCTATCATGCACTACTCACGTGGCTGATCATGCAATGATCATGTAGCTACCATGTACAGGTCACGTAAATGATCATACACCCATCAGGTGACTGATAATGCACTGATCACGTGGTATCATGCACTGATCACGAGACTGATCATGCACTGATCACGTCTATATCATGCACTGGTCACATGACTGCCCATGCACTGATCACGTGGATGATCATACACTGATCATGTGACAGATCATGCACTGATCACGTGGCTGATCATGCACTGATACCGTGACTGAGCATGGACTGATCACATGACTATCATGTAGTGATCACGTGACTTAATGGCGCTGATCATGTGACGGATCATGCGCTGATCATGTTTGCTATCATACACTGATCATGTGCCTCTGGAGGCAATAAACAAAGAGCTGAGTAGGCACGAATCAAACAGTCAGCAGGCAATAATCATGGAACTCAGCTGTGAGGAATCATGCTGCTCAGCTGGCAATAATCAAGCAGCTGAGCAGGCAGGAATTACGCAGCACAGCTGGCAATTGTCAAGCAGATGACAGGCAGGAATCGTGCAGCTCAGCTGGCAATTGTCAAGCAGATGAGCAGACAGTAATCACGCAGCTCAGCAGGCCCTGATCACGTGACTGAGCATACACTGTTCACGTGGCTGATCATACACTTATCACGTGATTGATCATGCACTGATCACGTGGATATCATGCACTGATCACGTGGCTGATCATACACTGTTCACGTGTCTGACCATGCACTGATCACGTGGCTGATCATGCACTGATCACGTAACTGATCATGCACTGATCACGTGGCTATCATGCACTGATCACGTGGCTGAACATGCACTGTTCACGTGGCTGACCACACACCTGATCACGTGACATATCATGCACTGATCACGTGGCACTCATGCACTGATCACGTGGCTGATCATGCACTGCTCACGTGACTGATAATGCACAGATCACGTGGCTGATCATGCACTGATCACGTGGCTATCGTGCACTGATCACGTGGCTGATCATGCACTGGTCACGTGACTGATCATGCACTGATCACGTGACTGTATCATGCACTGATCACGTGACTGATCATGCACTGATCACGTGGCTGAACATGCACTGATCACGTGACTGATCATGCAGTGATCACGTGGCTGATCATGCACTGATCACGTGGCTGATCATGCACTGTTGACGTGGCTGATCATGCACTGATCACGTGGCTGATCATGCACTGATCACGTAACTGATCATGCACTGATCACGTGGCTATCATGCACTGATCACGTGGCTGAACATGCACTGTTCACGTGGCTGATCACACACGTGTCACGTGACTGATCATGCACTGATCACGTGGCACTCATGCACTGATCACGTGGCTGATCATGCACTGATCACGTGGCTGATCATGCACTGATCACGTGGCTATCATGCACTGCTCACCTGGCTGATCATGCAATGATCACGTAGCTACCATGTACTGGTCACGTGACTGATCATGCACAGATCACGTAGCTGATCATGCACTGATCACGTGGCTGATCATGCACTGATCGCGTGACTGATCACGCACTGATCACGTGGCTATCATGCACTGCTCACGTGGCTGATCATGCAATGATCACGTAGCTACCATGCACTGGTCACGTGACTGATCATGCACTGATCACGTGACTGATCATGCACTGATCACCTGTCTCATCATGCACTGATCACGTGGCTGATCATGCACTGATCACGTGGCTATCATGCACTGATCACGTGGCTGATCATGCAATGATCACGTAGCTACCATGTACCGGTCACGTGAATGATCATGCACCGATCACGTGACTGGATCATGCACTGATCACGTGGCTGATCATGCACTGATCACGTGACTGATCATGCACTGATCACGTGACTGATCATGCACTGATCACGTGGCTATCATGCACTGATCACGTGGCTGATCATGCACTGATCACGTGGCTGATCATGCACTGATCACTGTGACTGAGCATGGACTGATCACATGACTATCATGTACTGATCACATGACTTAATGGCGCTGATCATGTGACTGATCATGCGCTGATCATGTTTGCTATCATACACTGATCATGTGCCTCTGGAGGCAATGAACAAAGAGCTGAGTAGGCACGAATCAAACAGTCAGCAGGCTATAATCATGGAACTCAGCTCTGAGGAATCATGCTGCTCAGCTGGCAATAATTAAGCAGATGAGCAGGCAGGAATTACGCAGCACAGCTGGCAATTGTCAAGCAGATGACAGGCAGGAATCGTGCAGCTCAGCTGGCAATTGTCAAGCAGATGAGCAGACAGTAATCACGCAGCTCAGCAGGCCCTGATCACGTGACTGAGCATGCACTGTTCACGTGGCTGATCATACACTGATCACGTGACTGATCATGCACTGATCACGTGGCTGATCATCATGCACTGATCACGTGGCTGATCATACACTGTTCAGGTGACTGATCATGCACTGATCACGTGGCTGATCATGCACTGATCACGTGGCTATCATGCACTGATCACGTGGCTGATCATGCACTGATCACGTAGCAACCATGTACTGGTCACGTGACTGATCACGCACTGATCACGTAATTGATCCTGCACTGATCACGTGGCTCATCACGCACTGATCACGTGGCTGATCACACACGTATCACGTGGCTGATCATGCACAGATCACGTGGCTGTCATGCAGTGATCACGTGGCTATCCTGCACTGATCACGTGGCTATCATGCACTGATCACGTGGCTGATCACGCACGGATCACGTGACTGATCATGCACTGATCACGTGGCTATCATGCACTGATCACGTGGCTATCATGCACTGATATCATGCACTGGTCACGTGACTGATCACACACGGATCACGTGACTGATCATGCACTGATCACGTGGCTATCATGCACTGCTCACGTGGCTGATCATGCAATGATCACGTAGCTACCATGCACTGGTCACGTGACTGATCATGCACTGATCACGTGGCTGATCATGCACTGATCACGTGACTGATCATGCACTGATCACGTGGCTGATCATGCACTGATCACGTGGCTGATCATGCACTGATCACGTGGCTCATCATGCACTGATCACGTGGCTGATCACACATGTATCACGTGACTGATCATGCACTGATCACGTGGCTCTCATGCACTGATCACGTGGCTATCATGCACTGATCACGTGGCTATCATGCACTGATCACGTGGCTGATCACGCAATGATCACGTAGCAACCATGCACTGGTCACGTGACTGATCATGCACTGATCACGTAATTGATCCTGCACTGATCACGTGGCTCATCACGCACTGATCACGTGGCTGATCACTCACGTTTCACGTGACTGATCATGTACAGATCACGTAACTGATCATGAAGTGATCACGTGGCTATCCTGCACTGATCACGTGGCTAACATGCACTGATCACGTGGCTGATCACACACGTATCACGTGACTGATCATGCACTGATCACGTGGCTATCATGCACTGATCACGTGGCTATAATGCACTGATCACGTGGCTGATCATGCACTGATCACGTGGCTACCATGCACTGGTCACATGACTGAGCATGCACTGATCAGGTAACTGATCATGCACTGATCACGTGGCTATCATGCACTGCTCACGTGGCTGATCATGCAATGATCACGCAGCTACCATGTACTGGTCACATGACTGATCATGCACTGATCACGTAATTGATCATGCACTGATCACCTGGCTTATCATGCATTGATTATGTGACTGATCATGCGCTGATCATGTTTGGTGTCACACACTGATCATGTGCCTCTGGAGGCAATGAACATAGAGCTGAGTAGGCACGAATCAGTCAGCAGGCTATAATCATGGAACTCAGCTGTGAGAAATCATGCTGCTCAGCTGGCAATAATCAAGTAGCTGAGCAGGCAGGAATTACGCAGCACAGGTGGCAATTGTCAAGGAGATGACAGGCAGGAATCGTGCAGCTCAGCTGGAAATTGTCAAGCAGATGAGCAGACAGTAATCACGCAGCTCAGCAGGCCCTGATCACGTGACTGAGCATGCACTGTTCACGTGGCTGATCACACACCTATCACGTGACTAATCATGCACTGATCACGTGACTGATCATGCACTGATCACGTGGCTTATCATGCACTGAACACGTGACTAATCATGCACTGATCACGTGACTGATCATGCACTGATCACGTGGCTATCATGCACTGCTCACTTGGCTGATCATGCAATGATCACACGGCTACCATGTACTGGTCACGTGGCTGATCATGCACTGATGACGTAATTGATCATGCACTGATCACGTGGCTGATCATGCACTGATCACGTGGCTGATCATGCACTGATGACGTGGCTATCATGCACTGATCACATGGCTGGTCATACACTGATCATAAAGCTACCATGTACCGGTCACGTGAATGATCATGCACCGATCACGTGACTGATAATGCACTGATCACGTGGTATCATGCACTGACCACGTGACTGAAAATGCACTGATCACGTCTAATCATGCACTGGTCACGTGACTGCCCATGCACTGTTCACGTGGATGATCATACACTAATCATGTGACAGATCATGCACTGATCACGTGGCTGATCATGCACTGATACCGTGACTGAGCATGGACTGATCACATGACTATCATGTAGTGATCACGTGACTTAATGGCGCTTATCATGTGACGCATCATGTGCTGATCATGTTTGCTATCATACACTGATCATGTGCCTCTGGAGGCAATAAACAAAGAGCTGAGTAGGCACGAATCAAACAGTCAGCAGGCAGTAATCATGGAACTCAGCTGTGAGGAATCATGCTGCTCAGCTGGCAATAATCAAGCAGCTGAGCAGGCAGAAATTACACAGCACAGCTGGCAATTGTCAAGCAGATGACAGGCAGGAATCGTGCAGCTCAGCTGGCAATTTTCAAGCAGATGAGCAGACAGTAATCACGCAGCTCAGCAGGCCCTTATGACGTGACTGAGCATGCACTGTTCACGTGGGTGATCATACACTTATCACGTGATTGATCATGCACTGATCACTTGGATATCATGCACTGATCACGTGGCTGATCATACACTTTTCACGTGTCTGACCATGCACTGATCACGTGGCTGATCATACACTGCTCACATAACTGATCATGCACTGATCACGTGGCTATCATGCACTGATCACGTGACTGATCATGCACTGATCACGTGACTGACCATGCACTGATCACGTGACTGAACACGCACTGATGAGTTGGCAATCATGCACTGATTACTTGGCTGATCATACACTGATCACGTGACTGATAATGCACTGATCATATGGATATCGTGCACTCATTACCTGGCTATCGTGCACTGATCACGTGGTTGATCATACACATATCACGAGACTGATCTTGCACTGATCACGTCTGTATCATGCACTGATCACCTGACTGCCCATGCACTGATCACGTGGATAAACATACACTGATCATGTCACAGATCATGAAGTGATCACGTGGCTATCATGCACTGATCACGTGGCTGATCATACACTGTTCACGTGGCTGACCATGCACTGCTCACGTGGCTGATCATACACTGTTCACGTAACTGATCATGCACTGATCACGTGGCTATCATGCACTGATCACGTGGCTGAACATGCACTGTTAACGTGGCTTATCACACATGTGTCACGTGACTGATCATGCACTGATAAGGTGGCACTCATGCACTTATCACGTGGCTGATCATATTCTGCTCACGTAACTGATCATGCACACATCAGGTGGCTATCATGCACTTCTCACCTGGCTGGTCATGCAATGTTCACGTAGCTACCATATACTGGTCACGTGACTGATCATGCACAGATCACGTAAATGATCATGCACTGTTCACGTGACTGATCATGTAGTGATCGCGTGACTGATCACGCACTGATCACGTGGCTATCATGCACTGCTCACGTGGCTGATCATGCAATGATCACGTAGCAACCATGTACTGGTCACGTGACTGATCATGCACTGATCACGTAACTAATCCTGCACTGATCACCTGTCTCATCATGCACTGATCACGTGGCTGATCATGCACTGACCATGTGGCTGTCATGCAGTACTCACGTGGCTGATCATGCAATGATCACGTAGCTACCATGTACCGGACAGATGACTGATCATACACCCATTAGGTGACGGATCATGCACTGATCACGTCGCTGATAATACACTGATCACCTGACTGGTCATGCACAGATCACGTGACAAATCATGAACTGATCACATAGCTATTATGGAATGATCACCTGGCTGATCATGCATTGATCACGTGGCTGATCATGCATTGATACTGTGACTGAGCATGGACTGATCACATGACTATCATGTAGTGATCACATGACTTAATGGCGCTGATCATGTGACTGATCATGCGCTGATCATGTTTGCTAACATACACTGATCATGTGCCTCTGGAGGCAATAAACAAGGAGCTGAGTATGCACGAATCAAACAGTCAGCAGGCAATAATCATGGAACTCAGCTGTGAGGAATCATGCTGCTCAGCTGGCAATAATCAAGCAGCTGAGCAGGCAGGAATTACACAGCACAGCTGGCAATTGTCAAGCAGATGACAGGCAGGAATCGTGCAGCTCAGCTTGCAATTGTCAAGCAGATGAGCAGACAGTAATCACGCAGCTCAGCAGGCCCTGATCACGTGACTGAGCATGCACTGTTCACGTGGTTGATCATACACTGATCACGTGATGATCATGCACTGATCACTTGGATATCATGCACTGATCACGTGGATGATCATACACTGTTCACGTGTCTGACCATGCACTGATCACTTGGCTGATCATACACTGCTCAGGTGACTGATCATGCACTGATCACGTGACTTATCATGCACTGACCACGTGGCTGATCATACACTCATCACGGGACTGATCGTGCACTGATCACGGCGCTATCATGCATTGACTACATGACTCCACATGCACTGATCACGTGTCTGATCATGCAGTGATCACGTGGCTATCGTGCACTACTCACGTGGCTGGTCATGCAATGATCATGTAGCTACCATGTACAGGTCACGTGAATGATCATACACCCATCAGGTGACTGATCATGCACTGATCACGTGGCTATCATGCACTGATCACGAGACTGATCATGCACTGATCACGTCTATATCATCCACTGATCACATGACTGCCCATGCACTGATCACGTGGATGATCATACACTAATCATGTGACAGATCATGCAGTGATCACGTGGCTGATCATGCACTGATACCGTGACTGAGCATGGACTGATCACATGACTATCATGTAGTGATCACGTGACTTAATGGCGCTGACCATGTGACTGATCATGCGCTGAGCATGTTTGCTATCATACACTGATCATGTGCCTCTGCAGGCAATAAACAAAGAGCTGAGTAGGCACGAATCATACAGTCAGCAGGCAATAATGTTGGAAATCAGCTGTGAGGAATCATGCTGCTCAGCTGGCAATAATCAAGCAGCTGAGCAGGCAGGAATTACACAGCACAGCTGGCAATTGTCAAGCAGATGACAGGCAGGAATCGTGCAGCTCAGCTGGCAATTGTCAAGCAGATGAGCAGACAGTAATCACGCAGCTCAGCAGGCCCTGATCACGTGACTGAGCATGCACTGTTCACGTGGCTGATCATACACTGATCACGTGATTGATCATGCACTGATCACGTGGCTATCATGCACTGCTCACGTGGCTGATCATGCAATGATCACGCAGCTACCATGTACTGGTCACATGACTGATCATGCACTGATCACATAATTGATCATGCACTGATCACCTGGCTTATCATGCATTGATCATGTGACTGATCATGTGCTGATCATGTTTGGTGTCACACACTGATCATGTGCCTCTGGAGGCAATGAACATAGAGCTGAGTAGGCAGGAATCAGTCAGCAGGCTATAATCATGGAACTCAGCTCTGAGAAATCATGCTGCTCAGCTGGCAATAGTCAAGTAGATGAGCAGGCCGGAATTACGCAGCACAGGTGGCAATTGTCAAGGAGATGACAGGCAGGAATCGTGCAGCTCAGCTGGAAATTGTCAAGCAGATGAGCAGACAGTAATCACGCAGCTCAGGAGGCCCTGATCACGTGACTGAGCATGCACTGTTCACGTGGCTGATCACACACCTATCACGTGACTGATCATGCACTGATCACGTGGCTATCATGCACTGCTCACGTGGCTGATCATGCAATGATCACGTAGCTACCATGTACTGGTCACGTGACTGATCATGCACTGATCACGTAATTGATCAAGCACTGATCATGTGGCTGATCATGCACTGATCACGTGGCTGATCATACACTGATCACGTGACTGATCATGCACTGATCACGTGGCTATCATGCACTGATCACGTGATGATCATGCACTGATCACTTGGATATCATGCACTGATCACGTGGCTGATCATACACTGTTCACGTGTCTGACCATGCACTGATCACGTGGCTGATCATACACTGCTCACAAAACTGATCATGCACCGATCACGTGGCTATCATGCACTGAATACGTGGCTGAACATGCATTGTTCACGTGGCTGATCACACAGCTGTCACGTGACATATCATGCACTGATCACGTGGCACTCATGCACTGATCACGTGGCTGATCATACTCTGCTCACGTAACTGATCATGCACACATCACGTGGCTATCAGGCACTGATCACGTGGCTCGTCAAGGAATGATCACGGAGCTACCATATACTGGTCACGTGACTAATCATGCACTGATCACGTGGCTATCATGCACTGATATCATGCACTGGTCACGTGGCTGATCACACACGTATCGTGTGACTGATCATGCACTGATCACGTGGCTATCATGCACAGATCACGTGACTGATCATGCACTGATCACGTGGCTGATCATGCACTGATCACGTGGCTATCATGCACTGCTCACGTGGCTGATCATGCAATGTTCACGTCGCTACCATGTACTGGTCAGGTGACTGATCATGCACTGATCACGTGGCTGATCATACACTGATCACGTGACTGATCATGCACTGATCACGTGGCTGATCATGCACTGATCACGTGGCTATCATGCACTGCTCACGTGGCTGATCATGCAATGATCACGTAGCTACCATGCACTGGTCACGTGATTGATCATGCACTGATCAGGTAATTGATCATGCACTGATCTCATGACTGATCATGCACAGATCACGTGACTGATCATGCACTGATCACGTGGCTGATCATACACTGATCACGTGACTGATCATGCACTGATCATGTGGCTGATCATGCACTGATCACGTGGCTATCATGCACTGCTCACGTGGCTGATCATGCAATGATCAGGTAATTGATCATGCACTGATCTCGTGACTGATCATGCACAGATCACGTGACTGATCATGCACTGATCACGTGGCTATCATAAACTGCTCACGTGGCTGATCATGCAATGATCACGCAGCTACCATGTACTGGTCACATGACTGATCATGCACTGATCACATAATTGATCATGCACTGATCACCTGGCTTATCATGCATTGATCATGTGACTGATCATGTGCTGATCATGTTTGGTGTCACACACTGATCATGTGCCTCTGGAGGCAATGAACATAGAGCTGAGTAGGCAGGAATCAGTCAGCAGGCTATAATAATGAAACTCAGTTCTGAGAAATCATGCTGCTCAGCTGGCAATAATCAAGTAGATGAGCAGGCAGGAATTACGCAGCACAGGTGGCAATTGTCAAGGAGATGACAGACAGGAATCGTGCATCTCAACTGGAAATTGTCAAACAGATGAGCAGACAGTAATCACGCAGCTCAGCAGGCCCTGATCACGTGACTGAGCATGCACTGTTCACGTAGCTGATCACACACTTATCACGTGACTGATCATGAAATGATCATGTGACTGATCATGCACTGATCACTTGGCTGATCATACACTCATCACGGGACTGATCGTGCACTGATCACGGCGCTATCATGCATTGACTACATGACTCCACATGCACTGATCACGTGTCTGATCATGCAGTGATCACGTGGCTATCGTGCACTACTCACGTGGCTGGTCATGCAATGATCATGTAGCTACCATGTACAGGTCACGTGAATGATCATACACCCATCAGGTGACTGATCATGCACTGATCACGTGGCTATCATGCACTGATCACGAGACTGATCATGCACTGATCACGTCTATATCATCCACTGATCACATGACTGCCCTTGCACTGATCACGTGGATGATCCTACACTAATCATGTGACAGATCATGCAGTGATCACGTGGCTGATCATGCACTGATACCGTGACTGAGCATGGACTGATCACATGACTATCATGTAGTGATCACGTGACTTAATGGCGCTGACCATGTGACTGATCATGCGCTGAGCATGTTTGCTATCATACACTGATCATGTGCCTCTGCAGGCAAGAAACAAAGAGCTGAGTAGGCACGAATCATACAGTCAGCAGGCAATAATGTTGGAAATCAGCTGTGAGGAATCATGCTGCTCAGCTGGCAATAATCAAGCAGCTGAGCAGGCAGGAATTACACAGCACAGCTGGCAATTGTCAAGCAGATGACAGGCAGGAATCGTGCAGCTCAGCTGGCAATTGTCAAGCAGATGAGCAGACAGTAATCACGCAGCTCAGCAGGCCCTGATCACGTGACTGAGCATGCACTGTTCACGTGGCTGATCATACACTGATCACGTGATTGATCATGCACTGATCACGTGGCTATCATGCACTGCTCACGTGGCTGATCATGCAATGATCACGCAGCTACCATGTACTGGTCACATGACTGATCATGCACTGATCACATAATTGATCATGCACTGATCACCTGGCTTATCATGCATTGATTATGTGACTGATCATGTGCTGATCATGTTTGGTGTCACACACTGATCATGTGCCTCTGGAGGCAATGAACATAGAGCTGAGTAGGCAGGAATCAGTCAGCAGGCTATAATCATGGAACTCAGCTCTGAGAAATCATGCTGCTCAGCTGGCAATAGTCAAGTAGATGAGCAGGCCGGAATTACGCAGCACAGGTGGCAATTGTCAAGGAGATGACAGGCAGGAATCGTGCAGCTCAGCTGGAAATTGTCAAGCAGATGAGCAGACAGTAATCACGCAGCTCAGGAGGCCCTGATCACGTGACTGAGCATGCACTGTTCACGTGGCTGATCACACACCTATCACGTGACTGATCATGCACTGATCACGTGGCTATCATGCACTGCTCACGTGGCTGATCATGCAATGATCACGTAGCTACCATGTACTGGTCACGTGACTGATCATGCACTGATCACGTAATTGATCAAGCACTGATCATGTGGCTGATCATGCACTGATCATGTGGCTGATCATACACTGATCACGTGACTGATCATGCACTGATCACGTGGCTATCATGCACTGATCACGTGATGATCATGCACTGATCACTTGGATATCATGCACTGATCACGTGGCTGATCATACACTGTTCACGTGTCTGACCATGCACTGATCACGTGGCTGATCATACACTGCTCACAAAACTGATCATGCACCGATCACGTGGCTATCATGCACTGAATACGTGGCTGAACATGCATTGTTCACGTGGCTGATCACACAGCTGTCACGTGACATATCATGCACTGATCACGTGGCACTCATGCACTGATCACGTGGCTGATCATACTCTGCTCACGTAACTGATCATGCACACATCACGTGGCTATCAGGCACTGATCACGTGGCTCGTCAAGGAATGATCACGGAGCTACCATATACTGGTCACGTGACTAATCATGCACTGATCACGTGGCTATCATGCACTGATATCATGCACTGGTCACGTGGCTGATCACACACGTATCGTGTGACTGATCATGCACTGATCACGTGGCTATCATGCACAGATCACGTGACTGATCATGCACTGATCACGTGGCTGATCATGCACTGATCACGTGGCTATCATGCACTGCTCACGTGGCTGATCATGCAATGTTCACGTCGCTACCATGTACTGGTCAGGTGACTGATCATGCACTGATCACGTGGCTGATCATACACTGATCACGTGACTGATCATGCACTGATCACGTGGCTGATCATGCACTGATCACGTGGCTATCATGCACTGCTCACGTGGCTGATCATGCAATGATCACGTAGCTACCATGCACTGGTCACGTGATTGATCATGCACTGATCAGGTAATTGATCATGCACTGATCTCATGACTGATCATGCACAGATCACGTGACTGATCATGCACTGATCACGTGGCTGATCATACACTGATCACGTGACTGATCATGCACTGATCATGTGGCTGATCATGCACTGATCACGTGGCTATCATGCACTGCTCACGTGGCTGATCATGCAATGATCACGTAGCTACCATGCACTGGTCACGTGACTGATCATGCACTGATCAGGTAATTGATCATGCACTGATCTCGTGACGGATCATGCACAGATCACGTGACTGATCATGCACTGATCACGTGGCTATCATAAACTGCTCACGTGGCTGATCATGCAATGATCACGCAGCTACCATGTACTGGTCACATGACTGATCATGCACTGATCACATAATTGATCATGCACTGATCACCTGGCTTATCATGCATTGATCATGTGACTGATCATGTGCTGATCATGTTTGGTGTCACACACTGATCATGTGCCTCTGGAGGCAATGAACATAGAGCTGAGTAGGCAGGAATCAGTCAGCAGGCTATAATAATGAAACTCAGTTCTGAGAAATCATGCTGCTCAGCTGGCAATAATCAAGTAGATGAGCAGGCAGGAATTACGCAGCACAGGTGGCAATTGTCAAGGAGATGACAGACAGGAATCGTGCATCTCAACTGGAAATTGTCAAGCAGATGAGCAGACAGTAATCACGCAGCTCAGCAGACCCTGATCACGTGACTGAGCATGCACTGTTCACGTAGCTGATCACACACTTATCACGTGACTGATCATGAAATGATCATGTGACTGATCATGCACTGATCACTTGGCTGATCATACACTCATCACGGGACTGATCGTGCACTGATCACGGCGCTATCATGCATTGACTACATGACTCCACATGCACTGATCACGTGTCTGATCATGCAGTGATCACGTGGCTATCGTGCACTACTCACGTGGCTGGTCATGCAATGATCATGTAGCTACCATGTACTGGTCACGTGAATGATCATACACCCATCAGGTGACTGATCATGCACTGATCACGTGGCTATCATGCACTGATCACGAGACTGATCATGCACTGATCACGTCTATATCATCCACTGATCACATGACTGCCCATGCACTGATCACGTGGATGATCATACACTAATCATGTGATAGATCATGCAGTGATCACGTGGCTGATCATGCACTGATACCGTGACTGAGCATGGACTGATCACATGACTATCATGTAGTGATCACGTGACTTAATGGCTCTGACCATGTGACTGATCATGCGCTGAGCATGTTTGCTATCATACACTGATCATGTGCCTCTGCAGGCAATAAACAAAGAGCTGAGTAGGCACGAATCAAACAGTCAGCAGGCAATAATGTTGGAAATCAGCTGTGAGGAATCATGCTGCTCAGCTGGCAATAATCAAGCAGCTGAGCAGGCAGGAATTACACAGCACAGCTGGCAATTGTCAAGCAGATGACAGGCAGGAATCGTGCAGCTCAGCTGGCAATTGTCAAGCAGATGAGCAGACAGTAATCACGCAGCTCAGCAGGCCCTGATCACGTGACTGAGCATGCACTGTTCACGTGGCTGATCATACACTGATCACGTGATTGATCATGCACTGATCACTTGGATATCATGCACTGATCACGTGGCTGATCATACACTGTTCACGTGTCTGACCATGCACTGATCACGTGGCTGATCATACACTGCTCACGTAACTGATCATGCACTGATCACTTAGCTATCATTCACTGAATACGTGGCTGAACATGCACTGTTCACGTGGCTGATCACACACCTGTCACGTGACATATCATGCACGGATCACGTGGCACTCATGCACTGATCACGTGGCTGATCATACTCTGCTCACGTAATTCATCATGCACACATCACGTAGCTATCATGCACTGCTCACGTGGTTCTTCATGGAATGATCAGGAAGCAACCATATACTGGTCACGTGACTGATCATGCACAGATCACGTAAATGATCATGCACTGTTCACGTGACTGATCATGTACTGATCATGTGATTGATAATGCACTGATCACGTGGCTATCATGCTCTGCTCACTTGGCTGATCATGCAACGCTCACGTAGCAACCATGTACTGGTCTCGTGACTGATCATGCACTGATCACGTAATTGATCCTGCACTGATCACGTGGCGCATCACCCACTGATCCGGTGGCTGATCAGACACGTATCACTTGACTGATCATGTACAGATCACATGACTAATCATGAAGTGATCACGTGGCTATCCTGCACTGATCACGTGGATATCATGCACTGATCACGTGGCTAATCACACATGTATCACGTGACTGATCATGCACTGATCACGTGGCTATCATGCAATGATCACTTAGCTACCATGCACTGGTCACGTGACTGATCATGCACTGATCACGTGGCTGATCATGCACTGGTATCATGCACTGGTCACGTGGCTGATCATGCACGCATCACGTGACTGATCATGCACTGATCACGTTGCTATCATTCACAGATCACGTGGCTGATCATGCAATGATCACGTAGCTACCATGTATTGGTCACGTGACTGATCATGCACTGATCACGTGGCTGATCATGCACTGAT